>NW_020884998.1:1129803-1188878 GCF_003945725.1 Corapipo altera
TGTGTGTGTGTGTGTGTGTGTGTGTGTGTGTGTGTGTGTGTGTGTGTGTTTAGGACTTTTTTTTGCTTCCCATCTACCTTTCCTTTCCAAATTCCCTTCCTCAGAAAATTTCATAAATAAATTACTGGTGATCTAGGCATAGAGGAGCAGACTGAGGAGTAGGATTTAAAAATAGTTTGATGCCTGTAAAATGGATTATTTTCACAGTTAAACTATTTTTGTTCCTGTCTCAGAGGAATGTTGAAAGTGGAAGGAAAATGTTTTTGCAACAAAAATTATTGGCAATTTTCAACTAACACAAAAGTAATGGAAGTACTTGGGTTTTTTTTCTTTCTGAATTCTACTTGAGCACTGTTCTATTAAATACAATAATATAGAGTTCTATTATACAGTATATATATATATGAAATAACCCATATCAGTTAGAACTGTATTTCCATCTTTGAAGTTACGCTTACTTTGCTTTTCAGTATAAAGATCTACCAGGGTGAAAGTTAAACCAAGATACGTAGTGGTTTTTCCCAAATTCAATTCCTATATTTACTTGTTTTATTTGGGCCCTGTTATTTAATTATTTGGAAAATCACAGTTGTCTCTTTAAAAATGTAAATGCAAATGGAAGATCTAAATACAGGGCTTGCCTTTAGAAAGACTGTGCATGAGCTAGTTTGAGGACAGGGAGCAGTCTAACACAGCCGTACAGAACCTGGCACGGGCAGCAAACTTTCCCAGGAAGCAGCAGGACACATTTACTGTGTGTGGGCATCCCCATGCTTGCCTGTAATCAGTTGTTTAATCATGGCACTGTTTTGTGATTGTTTGACGGCAGTTGCATTTCTGAAAGGAAATACAAATGAATCAGATTCTCTTACGCCTCCAGCCAGAAAAACATTCCAAATCCCACAAGCTTCTACTTGCTCTCCCATGAGTCTCTGCACTATGAGGAGCAGAAAAAAATTTGCTTACAAACATAAGGTATTGCAAGGTGAACCCATTTCAGTGTTCTCTTGGTTCTCATACAGGCAAGCAGTATCATCTACATTGCCATAACTCACGCTGAAGTTGTAGGGATATGAAGGTTATTTTCAATCAAACTTAAGAAAGGTCAGGTTAAGATGTTCAAGCTTTGGTCCTAGGTGGTACCCACTGAAGACATCACATCTTCTGTTGGCAATTGCTTATGAGAGCCCAAAGCAAGTAGGAGCTGAGCTGGCAGATTCTCTGAGTTCAGTCCTGGAACCATGATATTAGATTGTGGCAAAAGCTTGTGTTCTGATTAGCTATTCCCAGTCTTCACTCCTTCACTCATGCCATCCCCTGTGTTATGGCATCCAAATCAGGGGACTGATCTAGCTGAGAACTTGTCCTCCAGAAAAAAAGCAGGGGGAGAGTGTTGTGCTTCAGCTGAGTGGGTATCATTTCCCTGCACAATCAGGTGTGGCCACAAAGCAGGGCTGTTGCTGCCACAGGACCAAGCAGAGCAAGGGCTGCTGCTCTTGCAGACCTTGTTGCATGCTCTTTCAAGATGAAGAGGCTGTGTGTGGTATTTGCTGTGGGAAGAGAATAATCCATGGCTTTGGAGAATGTTTAGCAGAGAAGTCACATGGATGCCCTTTATCTTCTCTTGGAGACTACCCTTTTCATGCAAAAATAGTCTGTTGCTGCCTTTCAGTTTTGCAGGTAACCTTTGCAGGCATTGCTACATCAAAGACTGCAGTTTAGACTAATCATATTTCTATTCATACCTATTCCACTCTACACCATGATGGGTGAGGGGAAACAGACTTTTTTTTGTCTCTTAAGCTTGAGGGGGACAGATCAACTACTAGTCATTGCTCTAAAGTCTAATAAACCACCCATTCATTCTGCTCAAATGTTTCATAATAGGCTACTTTTTCCTGCGTTGAAATATCCGATGAAGAGAAAATTTAAACACACAATATATTACTTCAATAAATATATTGTAAAGCATTTATGCACAAAGTTTTACCCTCCTTATTTTCCAAAGTTCATAGTAGAAGTTTTGTCATAGCCTGTGTTGCCACTCGACACTGCCAGATTACCTTTGAGAAGCCACATTGTCTCACATAAGAATTGAGCAGTCCTGCAGCAGGACTACATGTATTCACAGAGATGGTCCCACACATGAAATCAAGGTATGTCAAATGCTTGTATTTCATTCTTCAAGGGTTTCAGAGCTCTTTATTTGCATGAGTGTTTCTCTTGAATTGAGGTTCTTAGGAAGGCTGAGTGAGGTGCCTGCATTTCTCTTCACATGCAGAGAGGTTAAATGATTCATTGAATGACATTCAGCAAGTCCTTGTCACTCACTGTCCTTCTCAGCTGATATCCTGCCATGGTCAGAGATGTCTGATGTTTATCAGAGATGAATATGTTAGTTTAGGCAGGCCAGGCTGCTATAAATAAGGTATGAGCTTGTAATTGGAATTGATCTCATTTTTGTAGCTGAATGAATTGCCAACTCTCTGCTCATCTGCATAGTCTGAAAGTTTTACTTTCTTAAATATTTTTTACTGGAGCAGCTCAAGCTAAGGTATTTTATTTTATTGCTGGTATGGATAGAAACATGAACATGTTCAGCAGTTCAGATGGTGAATGGTAACTCAGTAATTCTCTGTAGCTCAAGCATCACAGCATGTGAGTACACTTAAATTTAATTTTTGCTTTGCCTGTAATTCTTGAGATACTCATCTTGGTTACTAGCAAAAGACCAGCTGGTTCCTTCTGTCAGTGCTTTGCTTCCTTGAACCTGCTTTCGGTGGTGCTTTCTACCTCTTAAAACCAAGTGTGCTTAGTTTCTGCTCATTTGAGAAAGCAGAGAGAAGACAGACATGCTTGTCCTGAATAGAAATGGCAAAGCCAGGGAACATCATGGTTACTATGTGCACACTGGCATGTTTGTAGCACAAGAGAGGGTAAATTTTCAGCAGAGTATGGGTTTGGTTCATTTCTTGATGAAAACAAGTCTCTACAATTTTATCCCATTTCATTCATTTTTATAGTGGTAACCTTTGCAAGCCACTCAACACTTCACCTGGGATGTCTGTAGCCCAGGGAATGCAGGCATGGGGGGGGGGGGGTTATGTCATAATCCAAATTTAACTGCTGTGATCATTTGCCATCAGAATTTCAGTATGGGTGGATCAAGTTCATCTAGATCAATTGATCTTTTGTGGTATTCTGTTTGAGATCTGTAATGGTGGAAGGTCCTCCATTTATCAGAGGCTGTTAAAAGAGTTGGGAAGTAAAAACAAAGGCACATCAAAGGTACTATTGATAGGAAGCTGAAAGCTGCCAAATACAAACACAGCAGAGAGAAGAAGTTGTGCATCTTCTCCAAGTCTATCCTATGCTTCTTGGTTTGTGTGATGTTTCCAGGGGGTTACAAGTGGGGTGACCATGAAGCTGGTACCTCTGTGCTGAAAGTAGTTTTTGGTTAGTTTTACAGTTTGTTTCCTTTGATTTTCCCCAGTAACTTTAACTGGCTCCAAGTACAAGCTTCGCAGCTCAATGCCAGCAAATGCCAAGTCAAAAATTAAAAGTAGAAGAGAAAAAAAGAGTGAAAAGCCAGAAAAAGAAGACTGAGAGTAGTTGCCATTTAAAGGGAAAAAACCAAACCAAACAAACAAAACCCAACCACAAAACCTAAGGGCTACAGAGCATCCATGTAGTGGTCATGAATGTTGCACTGCTCAAGAGAGCGCTGCAGTTGGGAGTAACACTTTGATTCTTTTAGTGGTGAGTGAGCACAAACATCTTCAGAAGAGATGCTCATTTTATATGCAATGCTGTCAATGTGACCTTTGAGAAAAATTCTCTGGTGAAGTGTATTTGTTAGCAAATGTTCCTCCTCCATCCAGTTTGACTGCTTTTGTCCCCTTCCCACATACTATATATAGAGTAACTGCAGAGACCCATCTCTCCCCTTTCACAGCAGAGGGAGTGAAGAAGATGCAGTTTCCCCTTGGTCTGTGTCCTGCTGCTCTGTGCTGCACCACAAGCTGATGCTACACGAGGCAGGTACTGTGCAGGGATCCTTCATCTCCAAGAGTCCCGGTGCTGCATCCCTGAGGACCAGCGGAGAGCAATTCAGCCCTGCTGCCTGGGAAATGCCAACTGCAGAGATACTGAATATTCAAGCTAAACTCGGTGGCTTAATACAAGGATGAGAAATTATAAAAAAAAAGTGCTCATTGCTATATCTGCCTCTTTCTCTTACAGTATTTTTTAAATGCCTGAGTTGTGCCAAAAGATACAAGTTGCCTTTTAAACCATTCTTAAGTGTAAATGTGACATTTCCTCCACTAATCACACTTTCTTCAGCTGAAAGATAATAGAGTTGTCTGACTAGCTCAGCCCTGGTTTTTGCTTGAGTAGTTACTCCAGAATGAATTACATCCACAGTGGTGTTAAGTTCTTCTCTTTTTTTTTTTTTTTTGTTAAGCGCTAAGCACATTTAGCATCTCAGTTTGAATGTGAAAATATTCTAAAAGGTGAAAGATCAGTGATTTATATGTAGTACCCAGCATCCTTCTGCCCAGTCTTCATTTTAGTTTGAGCTGATGTCATAGCAGATACTTCAGTGCAGAGAACATACTGTATTTTTTTCTCAGAACATCAAAAATCCATGCTAATTTCATGCCTGCTAATTCTCAATCTCAGGACAGCTTTAATTAAAATATAAATGACATAGTATTGTTAGTATGGATGATATATAATTGTGGCTAATTTTTTTTTAATATTAATTTTTTTATTCTTGAAAGGCTATGTGCAGGTATGCTCATTTTCATTTTCTATAAACAGAAGTAAACCACTTGATGCCTTTAGCCATATGGATTTTGTATGCCATTCCAAGCAGCCCAGTCTTATACGGCAATGACTCAACAACTTACTGAATCCAGTTAGCAGCCTTATAGATCATTACTCAAAGTATCTCATAGTCAAGTTTCATAACAGTCCCACTTATATTATCTCACATCCTCCATGTAACTATTCGTTAAAGGCAACCATGCCTTCTTTCAGCAAATGAGTGATTCACCATTATTTCTATCTCTTGATTCCCACACCCTACTTCTATCCAACCTTGCTTTTTAATGTCCAAAAGCCATCAATCAGCTTGGGCTGATGTCCCACAATACAGGGGAGTAGTTAAAGGCAATAATTTTGGACAGATTAATCTTTAATGGCAGTAACTTCTTAAGCATTGTTGAAACAGTGAGCTTACAAACATGGGCCTCCCTTCCCAGGATCCATATTATGTTTGTGAGAAGGGACAACTTCACTTGCATGGAATTAAATTTGTGCTAGTACAGAGGCCCTGCGAAGAACCCTAAACACCTAAGGTCTGCTCAAACCGCTCTCCTCAGGCTTATCTGATGGCAAAAGTGTTGCAGTGTTGCAGAGTTCAGCTGTCATCACTGTTTTCACTTACCTCTTCTCATGCTGTCCTGAACACATTCATTCATTTCCTAACTAAACTGGTGTATCATCATTTTTAAGAAGAGGATCTAACTGGCTGCTTCTGCTGATCAGCTTCAAAAACATTGCTACCCAGGGACCTGTTCCTCTTGTTTTGTAAAACGTCAGCTGAATCCTCAGTTGGCAGAAACAGATGACATCCTGTTGCCTTCAGTGGGAATAGGTCAGGAGCTTAAACTCAGCAACTTTTGGGGACAGCCAGACAGGTTTTTTTCCCTCTCCCTTATATCTGTCTTGTTTGGATGTGTAACATGGTTTTACATGAACTTGGGGGAAAAAAGGAGGATGTGCTTCAGTGCTTACATGATTCAGTGAATTACCAGCTTGTGATTTTAGCCCGTTTCCACATATGTTTTTCCTGGCAGCGTAGGTGTTGCTTTGTGCTATTCTCACCCCTGCACTGTGCTGGCACAGTGGCTGGTGTGGCCATTCACTGACCCAGATTGGGAATTTAGTCATTTTCAACCACATCAGCTTGCTAGTGTGGTTCATCACACATGCAGCCAGTCAGGCAGATGTGCTGGTTTAGTGCAGTAGGGCAAATCTGAGGAGCTGTGAGAAGCACCTGGAGACCAGACTGGAGAAGGGTTTGTGCAAACAGCATTGCTGCTCAGTTTTATTGGTTCACCCAGGTGCTACTGAAATGCTCACCCAGTATTTGTGGAAAAGAAAATAGGTACAGGCTCAACCTTTAAAAAACAAAACCAAAAATAATAACGAAACTGATTCATTCAACACAGTATGGGTCTAACCACAGGCTTTGTAGGTGAATGCTGAGCCTGATCCACATCCTTTCCATGCTTCCCTGTGGAGTTTCTGTGATGTATTGTGGGATATACAGAACTGAGATCTGTTGAGATACAAGAGACTAAGCTTGTGCCAGTGCAGATGTGCCAGCAATGTAAGAAAGCTTTCATCCAGCTCAGAAGTGCTTGTAAATGTTTTGACTGGCCTATAACTGTCCAAGTCCCATGCAACCTGTGCTTTAGACTGATGCTTCTGCTTCTGTGATAGATTTATTGTGTCAGGGGTGAGATCATTTTAACCCTTCCCCAAGTGGATGGTAAAGTTAAATAACAGTGGTGTCAAGTATCGTGATATGGTGGATGGGTATCATGTGTAGGTTTCAGGAATGAGATCTGCAGATACCTCTCTCCCTTTATCTACTTTGTGCTGCTCAGCGATCTGATCTTACTAGGTTGTCCAAACTGTGTCTCTGTGTCCATCTTTTGGTAGAGACTACAGTGCAAAATGTCATGGGGGTATTATAGTCTCCATCTTCTTCCTCTTTAAGGGCTACAGTGTATCCTCTGTCATCTCTTCCATTTTAAGGAGGTATGTTCTCTCACTGAATCCACACACACTGCACCCGTGTTGGTTCAGCCATCTCTGCAGAGAGATGGCATCAGTGGCTGGGGAGAGAGTTTGTCCATATGAGTGCAGTGGAGAGAGATGGTGGATGCTGTCCTGAGATTGAGAATTAACAGGCATGAAATTAGCATGGAGCGTGAATAGCATTGCAACCCTCTCAGCAGTGGGTTTTTCATATTCTTTGGTACTGTGTATGTTTTGAAACATAATGTTAGAACACCAGCCATCCTGGTGTGTCAAACTTGGCAAAGTAGAGAACAACCTCTGCTGATCTTAGTGGTATGACCTCCTTGTGACACTCGTCAAGGTGACTGTTTAGACGTAGCTGCCTATAATCTCAGAAGGAACATCTCTTTCCTTGTCTGTTACTGTAGTTCAAATAAAGAAGATCTACAAGCAGAGAACATGGTGTTTAAGGTTATGCCACCAAATTGCTACGTCTTATGTACAATAAATACCAGTCACCTCTTCTATAACTCTAAAATCAGTAATGTAAGAATAACTTTAGTTCATTTCAGTCAGCAATCTGGATTAATAGTTGCGATCTATACTGAATTACCTACAAGTAAGCATATTTGTGGGACTGTGGTGCAGGAACCTGTGGCATGTGTGAGTCTTTCTGCTGTGATTCAGGCAGTCATGTCAAGAATTTGATTTTTTTTTTTTGAGGATAAAGGAGAGTATATATCTTAAACTTGGCTAAGAGAGTCTCCAGTTCAGGGAACAACAGGCTACAGTACTCTCAAAGTAGTATGTGCCCCCATTGAGCCATTCTTTTTTACTGTACAGGGTAAGTCATAAACAGTGTATTTGTTCCTTGGCAACTTCACATTTCATGTAAGAACAGAGGAACACATACGCAGTGGAACTTGTATGAGATCAACATTTAATCCCTGAAAATTATTTAGTAGACATCAAGATTTCCCAAAAACTGGTGATCTTATCAATCCAAGCAAACTTGCAAAGGTTAATAAAAAACTAGCCCTTGCAGTGATGGCTATGAATGAACATATACACTTACATACACTTACATACACATACTCTTATACAAGTACCTGGGGTTATTGTGGTGGCTTCTTAATTCTGTACTGCCATTGTATAGATAGGAACAGGTACAATAAGTATGCAACAGGGCATAAAGTTAATTAGCTTCTATGTCAGAAGGCCACAGTCCCTCCAGTTGGGGCCAACCAGCCACATCTTCATTTAAGAATTGGCATCTCAGATGTCTCCTAGTCCCTGGACTTCCCCAAATTCCCTTGGGGTGCAGAATTTCAACTGGCTTGTTTGCAACATTGTTTTGTTAGAAGGAGGACTTTGCCCTTATTTTCAGTTAGCCTGGAGTTGAATGTGAACTTGGAAAGCTGAAAGCGAAGTGTTAACCTCTTGATATAAACTCAGAAAAACTTAGAAGAGAAAAATGCAGTTCAGCCTATCAAGAATATGCAGCATCTTCTGTGGTTGTTCCTTAGAGCTTTCCTAAGACATCTCTCAGCCCTGAGGCAAATGGGACAAGCAGTTGAGTGACATTTTCCCTTTGGGATGCTGTCTTATATAGTGGACTTTTCTGGGTTTTTTGTTTGGTTGGGGTTTTTTTTATTGATGTAGGCAGTGAAAGATAGCTGAGCAGCACTTAGCTTTCTTATCTGCTATATTTCAACATTTGTCTGTAAGGCTAACGAAAGGGTTGCTGGTCTAAAGAGGTTACATCACTTTCAGGGGATAAACAAATACATGATGTGTGATAAGTTGCAGATACACTGAGCTATCTCTGCTACTCAAGTACCTTTCTGCATTTTAAAGACCGTTACATTATGTTATGCTAAATAGTTGAAGAGTACTGCCACCTAGTTCATCCTCCTACTCCAAAACAGGATCAGCTCTACTTATAGCATTGCTGACAGACACTTGTATAACCAGTCCTTAAAGATTTCCAGCAATGGGGACCTCACTGCCTTTCCAAGCGAATTTTCAGGCTGAACATTTCTGTAATATGAGCTCATTACTTTCAACTCTTGCTGCTTGTGAATGTTGATGAACAGATTATTACCTAACTGTGCAGCAGCATTTTATGTCTTTGAAGCATGTCTTCCTGCTTTCTGTTCTTTAGGCTGAGCAATCTTATGTTCTCTCAGTCTTTTCTTATAATTTGTGTTACCTAGACATCTGCTTGTTCTCATTGCTCCCCAGTGATCTCCAGTTGCCTCACATCTTTCTTGAGGTGTGAAGAGGGTACTTCAGCTGAGCCAGCATAGCAGGGTCGAGTAGGGCAGAAGGATGTAATTCCATCTGCATTCCAACAGTTCATCCCAGAGTGGTGCTTGCTTAGGTTAAAGCAGCACAGCGACATCACAGGTTCACCTTCAGCTCATGATTCTGTGTGGTCCTTAGATGCTTTGTGTAATGCTGCTGTATGTCTAGTTGTTCCCCATCCTCTGTGCGTGCAGATTGTTGTTCTTGGCTAAATACAGCAGCTTTCACTTGGTCTGGTTGTCAGAATTATTCAGCTTTTTCAGTTTGTCAGGATTATTCTAATCTTGTCTTCAGTTATGGTTAATTTAATATACCAGTTAACAAACACTTCTGCTGCATCACCTATTCCATTAGTGAAAATATTGCATCTCCAGGAGTTAGGTTGAAGAACCCTACAAGAACGATCCTTCAGATTTAACTGAACTGTGGATAAATCCTCCCAGAAACAACACATTATTGACAACTACTACAGCCATTTGCAATATCACCTTTTTGTAGTAATCACCAGTATTGATCACCAATTTTCTCATCTACATTATGCAGTTCCCTCCAACATTAATCATTTAGGGAGACAGGTTTTTACTACCTAATTTTATGAATTGGATTTAGTATTTTTCTTCTTTTTTTATTATAAGGTTTAAATTATTTTCTAAGATTTTTCATCTTTGTCTGAAACTGCTTGGAGCTGCCAATGGATCCTTGTTTTGTGGCATGTTGATCTTAGACCATTTTTTCTTATCTGGTTTAGCTGACTGTGAAGATATGTGCCATATGCACATACACACACCCCCACAAACACCTGCTCCCCCAGTGTTTGCTACTTCCTGCAATTTATTGTTTCATTTATTGATTATTGATTTATTAGCCTGTTGCCTGTTATAGATGGAAATTAGGTTGTTTTGACTAGATTTGCTCAATACATCCATGTTTTCTATTTTTTTTTACTTTTTGTTTCCGTTGTATGCTTACAAGTTGTTTCATTACCTGCACCAGTCTTTCTGGGAAATTAAAGTAAAGGCAAATGGTCTGTAGTTTCTATGGCTTGCTAGCTTTTTTTTTCACGTTTTCAAAAAAAGCACTCTGACCTTTTCCAAACATTTTTTACCTTACTTTGTCCTCTACAAGCTCTCAAAGACAACTGAGAACAGCTCTGAGATTTGTTCTACTCATTCCTAAAATATCTTAGGGCAAAGTTCATGTCTTGGACAATTTGAGAACATTTGGTTTACTCTGGTGCTCCCTGTGTATTCCCCGTTCTGTGCTGAAATCTCATTCCTTCTTTCCTGATATTAATTCCTGCTAGTGGGAGGATCACTTTCAGTAAAGTCATAGCAAAAAATGGTATTTTGATCTTCCTAGTGTAATGTCTCAATGGCTTTCTTTCCTTTCTTGAGTGTCAGACCAATAATTTCACTCTATTCATGGAATCACACATCTCATTTTGTGCCCTGACTTTTTAGTCTTCATGTCCACATGATGTTTTATTGCATGATGCTCTTATTATCTTACTGTAAGAGGTGTTCACTATGCATACTTCCAATTACATTCACATTTTTATTTTCATGAAGAGTAACCATAATATTAAGGGTGCAATGTGCCAAACGTGGCAGCTAGAGTTTTCCAAACTAATGTTCATTTTGACAGCTGTAAAAGTTCTGGCGAGTGCACGTCACTGGCATATGTTGTCATCTTTTGGCTAGTTTCAATACTGCTGGGACATTTTCCCCATCATTATGTTCAAAATAACCAGGCAAGCCTCGCCCACAAGATCTGGACTCCCTGTCTGTCATCATGGTCCAAATGTATGACCTGTATAAATGGGATCCACTGAGAGAAATGTTTAACAGCTAGACAGTTTTCCTGTGTGTTAACAGTACTTTAATCTCCTGGCCAATAGTTATCCTTACTTTGAGAACTTTTTCTGAGTTGTCTTCCCAAGGCAGCAGCTGTCAGAAAAACGATGAGAACAGGTTTCTTGTGACTGTCTGTGTGGAACCACTCTATCCTCAGGGAGGGAAACTGGGGAATTTCTGCATCTCCAAAACAAATCCAGTTAGCCAGATTAAGGCTCATAAAACCTGACATTTCTGAGAGGAAAAGTATCATATGGACTAGAAGGAAATAGTGAACAACACTTAATTGCACAAGCGGCTGCAGAATTTTCACCAGTTTTGACATGTACTGTTAGCAGCCCCATTGAGAAACCCCCTATATTTGCACACACACAGCTACAAATGCTTTTAAGTTGCCTTCTAGTGCTGCAGGATGGCCAGGGGGCCAGGTGCTTTTAATGTATTGATTTTCCCCCCCCAAAAAAGTGAGTAAATGATTTCTCTTAACTTCTACTTTCTATTTGACTCCCTCTTGTCTTCTAGTCTCTTCCTTCTCCCTTCTTCTCACCATCCTGTTTTCTTCTGTTTTCTCTTGGGTTTAGTTTTCCACTTAACAAGAGCATTTTTGGTTATCCTGATGTTGGCTCTCCACTCTTCCTGCCTGGTCCATTCTGTATGGGATGAGTTGCTGTCTCCTGCCACAGCCTGTTTTGTTTCCAGAACTTCTATACAACTTGCAGAAAAGAAAGTGTGAGTTCATGGGAACAGTAACCTGAAAGAAGGGTAACCAGAGGGTTTGTGCCTGCACTTAGATAAGTTCCCTCTCTATATCAGTTTGCTATTTGACCTTAGAAAAGTAATTTAGGTTCTTGGTCTGAGTCCAGAGCCATGTTCCTCTTTACTTCAACTCTTAACAAGTGTAGAGGGAACTTAAACATCTAGCTCCTAGGACTGGTGTGGACAAAACCACTAACCTCAGTGATGAATGTGCCTAAAACAGCATTCAGACCTTCCCATGCACTTGTCTACTATCTAACTTTGTAGACTTTCATTTTTTCTAGTACTCAGTGGAGATACATCTGAACCAGCTGTCACTCCCATCCATCTTCATTTCTTAGGAGAATGAGTTGTTTTAAATTCTCATAGAAATTCCCTTTTTACTCAATTATTAAATATGTTTTAATTTGACAGCAATGTTATTTTTAGTAATACTTTTTGTAGCCCTTAATATTAACATCTAGTTGGTGGAAAAAACTGCTAAATATTTATACTTCTTGTCTTTGATCTTTCACTCAGAAGAACTGAAAAGGTATCACACTTAACATTTTTATTATAAATATTGTAGATGGCATTTGAAAGAGTCCAAATTCACCTCTCTTGTTGGATTTGTTCAGATTATTGAGATGGGTTGTCACTCATAAGTACAGGTGGCATTTCAGTTGCCAATGGTTGGAAAATTTTGAGTGATACTGTTGCACCTAATGACCAGTAATGGAATCATAAATATCACTGTTTGAAAGAAGTTTTTTCCATCCTCTTACCTGCACACTGTAGCTCAGAGGGAGATGAATATAATGTCTTTGCACAAGAAGCGAACTCTGCAAACAGTGTGTCTTCCAGGGTTCTCAAAACAGAGACAGGTTGTGTCCCTCATCCAATCCAGTACTAGCCAGTTGCCCTGGAAGGGCACAAGGGATTGTGAATGAGGCACCTAAGTCATGAAGTTCTGCCAGAACCACAGAGCCTGTTGCTGCCAAAGATACCTTCTTCTACCACTAAATTACGAGGGATTTAGGAGGTCAAGAAAAATGTGGAAAAAGTGGGAGAGCCAGCAATGACAGAAAATATGTTGATTTGTTGTTGTTTTACTCACTTAAAATGTGAATTTTTCTTTAAGAATTTTCTAGCTGGTAGCCAAAATGCTTCAGCTGCCAGTTCTACCAGGACTTCCAGGTAATGCTTGCTTCTGTTCTCCTCAGTATGTCAGTATTGGCTATGTCAGCCAAATTTCTTTTCCAGAGAGAGGACGTGATCCATCATAGGAATTTTTTGCCTTGATCTCTCATGGGAAATGTAGTCCTGCCATGGTTTCTGAACTAAACACAGAAGGAGAAAGTCAAGGAGCTTAGATGCCAGTTCTCATGAGACACAATATCAAATTGAGTTATTTTGTTCATTTGTTTGCTCAGTTAGAGAATGTTTAAGTCTCTAGTGGTCAATTTTTTTAACAACAAATAACAAAAGTGTTACCCCTTCATTTTTTTTTGGTGAAAACAAGATTAGACTTTGAAAAACCTTTGGCATGGAACCTTTTCAGTCAAACCTAGGGAAAGTGAAGCAAAATAAAACTCTGTGCTGTATACAAAATAGGTATTCTGTCCTGTCTGATGCTGAGACTATCTATTTTTCTCTCTTACTTTCAGCATCCAATTATTTTTCTATGTTTAGTATATAAAATTAAGTGTCTCAAGTATTTTACCAAGCAACCTTCTCTTATTTGCCACTGCAATGGGTAGAAGTTATTTCACTGGATTTTGTATATGTGTGTTTGTATCAGAAAGTTTGCTTTACTCTATCTTTATTCCACCTGTGCAGTATCCTGTCACAGTGATAACCCTAAAGAAAATGTAGGGTTTTGTCCCCATTCCAAGTCTCACAGCTTTGCACATGTTCTGGTCTTTGCGTGCATGCCCACTCCATGGCTTTCTTTCATGGCTGAAGGGCTCAGCCTTGGGAAGCTGAGAGATCATTCCATGCATGGGGTTGAATTTATCTGGCATGATGAGTGTTCCGGGGTTACTATGCTGACAACAAGCAGAGTCTTGAAGATATTCAGCCTCTAGCCTATTCTTGATTCTTCCCGGATTTAGAGCAGGATTTGCAACCGACTCACTCGATGGTCTGGTAAGCCCCTAAAAATGGAGGAGACCCAGTGTGAACTGAATGCATAAAGTTCATCTTACAAGAAGGGCAACTCTCAGTCGCATCCAACTTTCAGTCTACATGAAATGGATTCCTCCATATTGGTGTGGATCAGATATGATGGAAATTTCTGTCACCTGTGTTTGATAGATGATTTTCCCGAAGAGACAAAGATTGGAGGACAATCAGTCATCACCAATGGTGAAATCCGTCCCCTTGAGAACTGTTTTCTTACCTGCTTTACAACCACTGATCATTGCTTTCTTCAAGGAATCAATGAGTCATTGTCTTTAAAATGAAAAGAAAAAACACAATCCCAAATTCCAAGACTTAGCAGTTTTTTCTGCCCTTCGGTGGCGGCAAAAGTCTGTATCACAATTAGCTTGTGATCCTGTGGGTACTCTGGATTTTCTTTTAGTATAATGGAGAATGGTACTTTTCTTCTTCACCCGAGTGATATTTCATTGTTGCCTGCGCGTAATGGATTCCATTACTGTTGGTGCTGTGAGGCTTAAGAGCTTTTTAATAGGAAGTGCTTGAATCTGAGATGGGTTGACTGTATCCTTGGCTGGTTACTGACTCTACTGTAACAGTGCACAAGGAAAATACTCTCTCAGTTTCTTGTGTGACTGAGTCTGTTTACAAAAGTTTAGCAGAAAAGACCTTACACTGCTCACATTAGTTCTTTTGCTGGCCTGTGTCAGCAAACCAAGGCGATCTGTTGAAATGAGAAAAGGTTGTTAGAGGCCAAAGTGCTGGGCCAAAGCACAAGTAATTGCTTGAACTGTTTCACTAAACATTTAGTGAGTACATCTTACAGCCAGGTGACTTTCAGGTGTTGCCTATGAAATAATTTTTTTCAGTATTTATCTATTTGTATCTCTTCCTGCATGCAAGAAATTAATTGATTAGATGATAGATTTAGGCAGAAAAAGAAAGTCACGATCAAAGGTTTCTAACGAATCCAGTGTGTTTTGAATACTGGACAATGGCTTAGGTCCTACATATGGCTATCTAACAGTGTCTCAGTGACTGAGAAGCTGAAAAGTTTCCAAGTGCTTTCATTTTTCATCCACCTTTCATTATCTTAACTAGAAGGTGTTATTTATGTTCTTTGTCATTATATCCCATACCGTGCTCTTTATCTCTCTCAGTAATCTGGCTATTAACAGAATTTTGACTTTTTTTCCTACATGAGGAGAGAAACTTAAGATGGAATTAATAGTGAAGAAAGAATGAAAAGGTCAAGCAGGTTCAGGATTTGGTATTCAGATACAGATTCCACCAAGTCCAGTTAGAAAAGAGCAAAAAGTCCACTGCTGTCTTAGTTTTGTGAAATAGAAGAACAGTATTTCAGTCCAACCATATGTCAGTGAACATGCATCTCTTTCAAAGTGACCACCAAAAAAATCCACAGTAGTCAAATAATGTTGACAGTCTCAACATGCTTATGTTGACCTAAACTATCTTTGAACCATCCTTCTGTCAGATATCAGCTGGAAGAGGTGTGCAAGAGGAACGACCATTCCCTACTTTCTGTGGGTTTAAAACAATTCTTTCTTCTGGAAGTGATGGCTTTCACTGGCATCAAAATCACCTTAAACAAAACATGTTGCTTTTTAAGAATATGCTGTGTGTACAATATGCTCTTCCAGAGAGATGAAGTATTAGCATTTGAAAGGACTGATGAGAATGCATATTTAGGAAAGACCTTTGTTCAGAGAATTACTGCTATATTCTATGTGCATATCACCATGGTAATTGAATTATTTGCCACTGACATAAGGTATATAGCACAAACCTTTTGCCATTTTCCATGATGTACTTCTTAGCAAAGAGTGCCACTTGTCGATTTAAGATTTATAGTAGGATATTTAGCAGTTGTGTCTACTATCATAGGAGATGGATGTGGTTTGAAAACGTGAAACAAAAATGAACAGGTAATTAATTATATCTTCTTGCAGTTTAATATTCCTCCCTGTTTCCACTTAAACCGTGAACCATTCTGGAACTGCTGGAGCCACAAAGCAAAACCACAGCTGTGCTCTCCACGTGGCTTTTTCTACTGGAATGCTACTAACATGAAACAGTATTTTTGTTTCTTCCCATCATCACCGCTTTCAGGGCACTGGTGCAAATAAAACAAGCCTTTCTCTTTGTTGAGGTCATTCCATGCATGCTCAGAGCATGACGTTGATCTCTGTGAAGGGTGTAGCAGCCACTGAGTACTGTGTGAAGGTTTATGTGAGGGAATTACTTGATTAATCTTTTTGGGGGAGATATAGGATACAAACTCCCATGGCAAGAATTGGGAGACCCTCAAAGAACCTCATTAACATGACTCACTAAACAGAGAGAAAATAATCTCAAATATTTGTGCTACCATGTGCATAGGTCTTTCATTTTAAATAGTATTCCGTAGGAAAAGGTGGAATAATAGGTATGGTGGTGAATACTACTGCTTAGTGAACTGCTCAGCATATGAAAGAGATGGTACTCTTTTTTGCTCCTTCATGCTGTGGGTGATTGTCATCTCTAGTTTTCTGTTCCTCAAAGTCAATCCAGCTTTCTAGAAAAGTGTGTAGTTCTGTGTTGTTCTCACGACATAAGAGCAGGGATAACCTCCCTGCAGAAGTCTCTGCCGATGGAGAATAAAACACAGTTAAATAGTAGGGATTTTCCCCACTCACTGCTGTCCGTTTTATCTCCCTCTGCCAGTACAGGATGGAGAAGTTTTCATTCTTGTTACAGTATTGCATGTAGAAGAGAAAAACACCAATGCCAAGAATTTATTCTTTATGCAACATTTTGTTTACCAAATGACCCAGGGATTAGTCTTATGTAATGACTGAGACAGGTTCCCCTGTCAGAATATTTAAGTGCTTTGCTGTTGGTAGCTTCTGGGATCAGCTTTCTAGACAAGTAGCATTTAAAGCATCCTTCTGTGGTTTTCCATGAAGGGAAAGCTAACACACATGTATTAATTTTTGTTGCCTAACACACCCTTTCATTCTAGCCCTGGTGCCAGTGTCACGTTGCTTTCATGTTCGTTTTACTAGACTAGTGGCAGACTAAGGCCCCTTCGTTTCTTGTTATGCATAGATATCAAGCTGAAATATCCAAACATATACATTGACCTTCAGGTTGACCCCATGCCATGAATCTGACCTGGCAGGGATCAGCTCCCTAGCACATGGAGGCAGCTGCGTGACTATCCTGAAAAATGTGAGGCAAAGCTGTTTTCTCGAAAAATCATATGAAAGAGCATTAGGCATTGTTTCACTCCAGTGTTTGTTCATGGTCCGTATCTTGTTTCCTCCTGTGGCATCAGAATAAATCCCTGACTTCCTTTTCCCTTTGAGCAGTGCTTCACTGTACTCCCTGTGTTTCATTACCTGAAAGCTGCAGGCTGGTGCAGAGGAGACTTGTGACACTAAGATCAGCTGAAGCCTAATGGAGAGGAGTCCACGTGACTGCAAACCAGACTTGTCTGGTGGTGCAGTTTAGGTAAATAAAGCCCAATGTGCTCTCTGCTAATCTTCTAAATTTTTTTTTTCTTTTTTTTTCTTTTTTTTTTTACCCAGTGATGCTGCTGTTCTAGGTTTTGGCCTCAAAATTTTGTTTCTCAGAGTAGAGAGCTACTGCTTCTATATTGTCAGGCTGCAGCATGACATGCAGCAGAGAGTTCATTATGCATTAGCAGAGCCATCTTTAAGGTAGGCAAACAGTCTGTAGCTCTGCAGAACAAAAGAAAAGCAAGAAAGGGAATGAGCAAAGGTAGTATTTGCTGACAATAATTTTTTTCAGTTGCAGCTTATGGCAGGGATTAATCGCAGTGTCTTAGTATTCTATTTGGGAGTGGGGGGGGGGAAGTATTACGGGAGGGAAGAGCTAAGAAGTATTCTTCCCCATGTCCCTTGAAAGGTTAGTATTAGTACTCTGAAAACAATGCTTAAGGTTTTGAAATTTGCAGTGTGCCTTTTATTGAAATAGCATTGAGCCATTATACCCTTTCTTTCTAATTAGTAACAAAGATGCAAAAAAACCAAGTTAAAGGTGGGAGAAAAATAGCATCCAGTGTTACATTCATGCAAGCTTATGTGTAGCCAGCCATGTGTTGTTGCAACTTCATTTTTTCCCTGTAATCGAATGAAGATTAATTACATTTAATGCAATCCCACAAGAAACTATTTTCCTATTCTGACATATTTCATTTGCTTCGTGAAGGAATGGCTCACTGGGATGGGGGGGGGTGGTACAGAAACATGTGAGTCAGGAGTAATTGTCACCTTCATTTAGCCATGATCAGTGAAGAAACAGTGTTGTAGATACCCCTG
The DNA here is from genome assembly GCF_003945725.1 of Corapipo altera. Classification (NCBI taxonomy): domain Eukaryota; kingdom Metazoa; phylum Chordata; class Aves; order Passeriformes; family Pipridae; genus Corapipo; species Corapipo altera. Next base: position 1,148,018 of record NW_020884998.1, read on the forward strand.
TATCAGCTTACACCTATGTTAAGCAAACTTGTGTTTACATCACATTAAATGGTGGTAATGACTATTCCATCATGGGATATATTCCCAATATTTACAAGACTTCAGGATCAAACCTGTGACTGTACACCTTCTAAATAGATTTTCACCTGAAGCAATTTGCAAATGTTTTTGATCAGGTGTATTACTGTAGCACCTTTAAAAACTGAAATACTACCAGCTGTAGTGATGTTTGCCAGCCTGGTTTTGAAAATTGTTTCTGTTGAGCCCCGATTCATTATCCCTCTGTCTTATTCAAATTTCTTACTGACAGTGTAGCATCTTGCCAGTCCCCTGTTATTCCATTTACTTGCTTCCCCCCCGGTTTGTCCTCTTGACTGCTTTGCAGAGGTGGAGCAGAGCAGAGCAACACCTTCCCAGCAGTTACACCTCCCCCTCTTTTCTCAAAGATCACTTTTCCACAGCATTTAACCCGCACACAGGGAAAGCTCTTGGCTGGCTTTTAGCAGTTAAGTGCAGTCAGCTTAACACTTTATGAAATGCAGTTTGCCCTTTCCAATACCAGCCAGATTTAACTTGCTTTATCTTCAGAGCACACAAAAAAAGAAGGAATGCTTTAATTTGAAGTTATCTTTTTTGTTGTAAACGGCCACTGGGAGCAGGGCAAGCTTCCCACCCATGTCGGGTGGAACAGAGTTGGTATCAAATAGCTATTCTGAGGTAAAAACTAATTGTATTAAATAGCTGTTGTGAGGTAAAAACTATCTGTGTCTGTTTTTAGTAGGATTTGAGGTTGAAATTAATATCTTGAGAATTATCTTTGTCTATAAACACAATCTTAGTTCTAATCAAATAGTCATAATAAACATGGATTCTAACATGAAAGAATTTCAGGAGAGAGATGACCCAAAGCTTGCTGAATGCCTTTGTGTGCCATTAAATGCAGAGTTCTGCCAGTCTGGGAGCTCCTTCTGCCTGATACTTGATCTCTGGTCTCCTATTATTTTTCCCTTCAGATTTTCTCTCTTTCACTGAAGTGAGTGTTTACCTTTGAAAGAAGAAGCTGTGTGGCACTAAAAAGTATGCCAGAACTGCCATTTAAATTCAGTAACACAAGCACTCCAATTACAGAGGTGCCCTTGCAAGAGCTAGGTACTCCAGCCTGCTTTTGATGGAGAGCAAGATTTTTTTCACTCTTACTCAACTTACTAGTTTGTCCTGGGTTTTCATTAACTTGTCTCTGCCTAACCAGCAACTCTTAAATACTTTTTGCCCCCATCATTCCCTCTTCTCTATTCCTTTTCCGTGTTCTCCTTTGTCTTTTTTTTTCCATAGTGCAGGGTAAGAAATTTTGCACTGCCGTTTGGTGCTCCACTTTGGGAGCGATGACTGCCTTCATCCTCCATCTCTGTCCTTCTCCCACAAATGAATACTTGGTCATCACAATACTTCAGATGCATTTTATTCCTGTTTCTAATTTACAGTGAAGGCAAAGAAATGAGAAAGAAATGTTTTACTCTGTTTTGCAGCTGTTTGTTCGGTCTCCTTCCCCAGGCTGAGGCCTGGATGGTAAGGCTGTGAGATGCCCCACATCAGCTGGTAACATCGCTCTCCAGTGCACAGAGGTTGCACGGTGTTTTCCTTATGCCCATCACCACCAGCCCCACTGATCTGAGTGGGGTATGTGTGCCCAGTGCTCACTCAAATAGCCCCATTAGCACTGAAATGAGAGAGCTGTGGTGTCAGCAGTGGTTCAGCGGTTAGTTAGCACAGCCCTCCTCATGGGATTGTCTACTCTGGTAAGAAGCTACCCCACCACAATGTAAGTTGAGGTGTAAGGTGGACTTCAGCAAAGGCCTCAGCAAAAATTAAAATTCATGTCAGTCCCACATCTCTGGACTGTGTATTTTAGCATTAAGGTGATTTTCAAGCAACAGGAACAAAATTAGACCACAAATAAAAATGATCCAGAGGGTAAGTGTTTGGCCTCATGTATTTGCATTTGGAGGCACATGTATTTATGAGTCCTCTTTTGGTCTGTGTCTTGTAGGACGAAGAAGGTCAGTCATTGCTACCGGATCGTTTACCGCCACCCGGAGAGGACTTTGACGCAGGACGAGGTGCATCGCATCCATCAAGCTATTGAAGAGTCAGCAGTTCGAGAACTTGGGGTTGAGGGCAGGTTCTAGCACTGCTGGTCTGAAGCCCTAATGACAGTTGCTTTTTTTCTTTCCTTCCTTTCTTTTTTTTCTTCTCTTTTCGGGGTTTTAGTTTGCAAGAGAGGGGTTTTGTGACTGAATGTAGAACATGGAAAGCGATTGACAAATGGGCAGTGGTAAAACTAGCAGGTAATAAACATTACTACTGAGAAATCATTGACAAAGTGCTGGTGCTTTATTTTAAGAAATGGGGCAACAGCAGTAATGTAAGATTTCCCTCCTGTTACGATAAGAAATACACTGCCCGGTGGTTTTCTATGTTGTTAATTGGTCCCTGGGTTCCATTAAACCGTAAATACTTGGCATTATTTCTGTGTTGACAGGATCTTCTGTCCGTGTAACAAGTGAAGCAAATCAGAGACATAGATTAGCTCAGGGAAGAATAACCTATCCTGCTGCCTGCCCCCCCCCTTTTTTTTTAAATAAGAAATATCAGATTTTCCTTCAAGAAACTTTCCAAGAAGTACATCTTGAAAAGTTTGGCTCTCTTTACTTTCAGAGCCCATGGGTGTTACTTTCATCAGCTACAGAGAAGGACCCACTGTGGCTCCGGGGCCAGACTTGGCTGTCTTCAAATGCTGGGGTCATTGGCAAGTTTTTCCTGTTAGATCCTCTTGCTCCCACAGGAGCAGAGCCGCTCAGTGAGTTGCTCCAATCTGTGCCACCTTCCCCAGGGAAGAAACTCCCTTGTCACACTTCTCGCATAGGCACCAGTACAAGATAAGTCTCTTCCCCTGTCACCGTCAAAGGATTGATATCACCTGGGGCAGGATGGCAGAAAAGAGAAAATCTTTCCTGCGATGCCCTGAAAAGCAGCTGCCTTGATCTATCACAGTATCTTACTTTCTAGCAGCAGTGTCTGCTCAGGAATTTGACCTTTAAGGCAGGAAACCAAACTAAAATGGGATCTCCTGCTATTTGAGGCACCAGTCGCTTTACAGGATGCTTGCCTTTTTCATTGCAGGTTATAATAAGTAAACTCTGGTGATGATATGATGCTAGGGCCTGTAGAAGTGTTCAAATGATCTGATAAATACTTGATGAGCCATTGCAGATGCTGATATGGAATATGGGACCTGTTTTTGCTTGTAATGGTATTTCATACAGTCTTGCAGGTCACATCTGGTTGCCTTGTGCAGGCAACATTCCCTCCTTCAGGGAAGAAGGCAATAAAAATGCTGCAGTAAACAACATCTAACACAGATTTATACCTTATCAAGAAACATCTGTGCAGCAGGCTTGTACTCAACCATAAGAAGCCAGTCACTATTGCAGATGTGACAGAAGCACAGAGCTTATTTTAATTTCATTACTCAACATATTTAGCTGTGTAAACAAATCCTAATCTAAATTGTTGTTTTGTTATCCAAATAACTTGATTATGAAAACAATATGCTAGACTTTCTACAAGGCAAAAAGAATGGGTTCCATTTAGGCATCAGAAAAACCTACTTGGTTATTTTTAAACCATCCTCTACTAAGGTCCTTAAATAAAGCCTAGCCCATTTGATGTTTCTCTGTCTCCTTCATCCTTTGCCTTTTCAGGATTCTCAGTGAGGACCACTGAAGAGGAAGAGCACTTCCCTGAATTGCACAGAGCAGTAATTGTTCCAAGACAGGGCCTAATCAATGCTGCCACATGGGGCAGCAGATTATGTGGATCTTAACTGATGGAATTGCTTATGGAGAAAGTACCATAACCTGCCTGGTGTATGAAAGAACTAAGTCTCTTGGGAAAACAAGACACTATCTGGGGTGAAGTAGATGACAAGATTTCCCTTTTAATTTATTATTTATTATTTATTGAAGTTTCCCTTTTCTGCTCCCTAAATCCTTACGTTCTTCTTTCATTCTGATCAACTAGTTTTGAGAGCATAAAAATCTGGGGAAAGCAAGGAGAAAACTGGACAATGAGTCTTTGTCACTGCAGCCATTGGCTCCCATGTATGGCTTTGCAAGGCAATTTGGATTTTCTTGGATCAGCCAGTCTCCAGTCACTAACATCCACTGTGTTTGACTCGATATCTCTTTTCCAACCTAAACAATTCTATGATTCTATGTGCCTGCACTCCATTGAGCATGGGCTCCCTGCGACAGCCAGGTCTTGGTGAAGTAATGTTATTCTTTGAAACCTGAAAGATTAATCTCACGGGCTAATAGGATAAGGGGGAAATGCAAAGCTTTTCCTGAAGCTGACCTAACACCAAAGAATCATCTTCCGGAGTAGGTGTTTTCATAGCAGCAACTTTCAGACAAAAATGTGAACTATTCCATTAAAAAAACCAAACAGCTTCTTCAGGAGCAAGCACAGTTCAATCACATGAACGCCTGTAAAATCATAAGGGCTGGCTGTGAGCATAATGTAAACACTTGGGTAAAACTTTGTCACATATATTCTTGGATTAATCTACTCTAAAGACCTATTGTTCTGACAAAGATACACCACAACTAGCAAAGCAGACCTCAGATCAAAAGGCATCAGAGTTGCATTTATACTGCTGTCCTTTGGAAAATATGTTTTTCCCTTTAAAGCCTGACCTTAATTTTACTGGGGAAATTCGCTATGGATAGTAGTAAACTATCAAACCATATGATCCCTTGTGGATACCAACAGAGAGCCCCTAAGAGTCTTAAGGTTGTAATAGCCGTTATTTATTTTACCCCGATCAGGGACATAGGATGCTAACAGCATCTTGGAGACTAGACTGATCCTTGGTGGGAGTGCGGAAAACTTGACTGAGGAAGTCCTTGGTACAGTCACTGACCAACCCTTGTCAAAGAAAGTGCGACCCTCTGCTGTCACTTGGCTTTTCTCAGGACATATTTAGCTCAAAGGTAGGTGAACTACCTTGAAGACCAAGAACAATGTAACTAACAAGATAAGATCCCTTGCTAGTCTCTGCTACCCTAAAATCTGTTTCATGAATGTTCCTCAATATTGGATGGGCTACAAGTCTAAAAAAGGTGGATGAGTTCCTCAATATCAGTGAAACCATGCCGTATGGGAATATTAAGGGGAGCAGCATTCGAGTAATTACTGTGCATGCTGACTGACTAGTGTAGTGACAGGCACAATGCACTGCTGCTTGTTTTTATCAGCTGCCTGTGTTTATTTTCGTGTGCCTCTGGGTTTTATATCAGCATCCTTTAATAAAAGAGAAAAAAGTCAATTGTAGCAAAAGAAGCTACACATCCCCAGGAATACTAGCTGGGGATTTGTGTGACTGAACAGTATGAATGGTTGAAATGTTCTGGGTGCTGGTTTTGTTTGTAGTTGCCATTGGTTTTCAAGCTAACCATGATTCCTCAAAGACTAAAGATTTAGCTTTAACATGCAGTTTGGGATCTTCTCAGTGAACTGGCAGCAGATTTATGGTGCACTTAAGTCTTACCTGGTTTTGATATTCTTGTTAAAAGTGCTGCAATGGAAATGTGTTGTGATCTAGATAGGCAGTAAATGGCTCTGTGTCTTTACCCTTGAGACTGCAGTGACCTCTGCCATAGGATTGCCAGGCACAATCAAACAGTTGCACAAATCTGAAATCAGGTTTGTACCGAGAATCCAAACTGTGTTAGTAAATCACTGGTGGCCATCGTTTCCCTTCCACTGAGGATGTTACTGCTGTCCCTTGTGCAGCTGGTAGCCATACTGCAGCACTGAATTTACTATCTACTTACTCTGTGCACCTGTATTGAGTTCCCAAGTATGAACAAATTGGTCTCAGCCCTTGAATATTTTCATGTAGTGATTAGCTTTTTTAAAAAAAAAAAATGGGGGAAAAATAAATTGTGGGCTTTTTGTGTGTTTGGTAATTTTTGTCTACAGTGCATTTCAACTGTCCCAGGTAAATGCACAGGTATGGGAGTACTCTTTGGTGGTTCATTGAAGTAAAGAGAGGGAGTCTTGCCCTGAAAAGCAGAATTACGTCCATCTTATTGCGTTCATATTTGGGCAAAACTAAAAAACCTTGTCTTCACTGTGGGTTGACTGAAGATTGGCTGGTGCTCATTAGTTAAAGCAAGGTCAGAAAGAATTCTGTCTTGCCTCCACCTCCCCAAACAACATAGACACAAGGACATTCTGTCGAATTCCGTGTGAGCACATAAAATGGTTGTGCTGGGTATTTGAGGCCTGCTAGTTGGTATCACTGAACTATCTCCATCAGAGAGAGAGTTACCATCTGGGAGAGGAAATGAGTTTGTACTTCAGCTCTGAAATAAGCAGCCATATTTTTGAAGCTCAGAGCTCTCTTCAGCTGCTGCCTGCTGTGCATCTTTGCTCAGAGAAGACTGTTTCCGTAAAACAGATTTGCTTTCTGTGTAGAACAGGCCATATTGACTAATTACACATATCCTGATCAAATTTTAAGATTTGTGAGCATTGCCTCTGAAGGGCCACCAAAACAGTGCTCTGTTTTGGTGAGGCAGTCTTGTGAGGACCTTGAACAAATTTGTAGGGGACAAGAAACCAGCCTTTGGTACTTACTACCTGCTTTTAAATGTTAGTGCAGTTCAACACAGAGCTGGGTAAAGGCACTGACTTCTCCAGAATCTGTTGTATAAGCTTTGATCATCATTAACATCTGACGCACTCAAATGTTTGGCAGTTTTTGTGCTTTTGTGCCTTTCTCATATGGCCTCTTTTATTCTGTTTATGTTCACTGTTAACTAAGTAGAGTCTGTTTTAGTCTACCTATTATACTTGGACTACTGACATGACCTGGTTTTCCCCTTTCCATTTTGCTTACCTTCTCATACAGTTCTTGCTTTGAAATTTGGTGTAACTTTGGTGAGGAAACAGAGTCAGGCTGCAGGCAGGGAGATTTATTATACCACAGCCTACAGCTTGTGCTCCCACACCGCATTACTGCAGGGTCTCTCTGTGCTCAGCCTCTGGATGCAGGTGATTAACATGTGGTCCAGGGAATTGTGCCTCTGTCTGCTCAGTAATTTGCTGGGCAGCACTGCAGTCATCCAGAGCAGCTGCCACTTAAATGGGCAGAAGATTGTTCTCTTTTTATTTTAGTGTCTGCAGCTTCCCTCATATCACTGTATGATACAGCTAGAAGCGCTGTGTTGGTATTTGCTGCAGCTAAACATCAATTAGATGCATCTCGTGATGCGGTGCTTGTGCAGCCATTTGTCTGCAGAATCACTGTGTGCATGTAAATAGGTATTCCCATCTCCATCTACAGATGTGAGGCACATGGATACCAAGGGTCAGGATTAAAAAATTATTAGCCCCCCAACAGGTACAATTAACTGCTTGTGGGATTTTGTCAATGTCTATGCAGGTTTGAAAGTCCCAAATGTTTAGTTACTTGAAACATTTTGTAACCTGGCACTCAGTGGCTGTGGTGACACCAGCGTCATTCTGGGACAGGGGAGCAGGTTTAGGGAGAAACCACAGAGTAGCTGAGAAGCAAGGCTCTGTCATCCTCGGCTCAAAGCTCTGAATTATCCTCCCTACCACCATGCCACAGAGAGGCACAGATGTGATTTTGGCTGCCTGCCTTTGCATAGGCATATAGTAAATAGCAGGCTTTTTGGTCATCAGTTATTGTTGTAACTGATAATTAACTTAAGAAATTATTGATTCTCATGCCAAATCTTTACTCACTGGTGTTAGAGAAACTCATAATCATTCACAGGATCATTATTGACAGATCTCAGTATAGGAATTGAATAAAACATATGGGAGTGGAAGTGTGGGTCTGGAGGTTGGTTTGTGTCTTCCACATCATGAGAGTAGAGATTGATAAAGGCTTAACTCAAGTCGACAGTCTAATCTTGTACCCACACCAAGGCCCCTTTTGTTGGGTGTTCAGCATCTTGGTGGTGATTTCAGGAGGAATGGGGTCACCTAGGATCACCAAACAGCTCTCCAGAGATGGCTGCCCAGTGTCCATCAGGAAGCCCTTGCCTGGGCACTGGGGACTCTGAGCACACGTTACGCCTTACACAGAAACATTGATGGAGCCAGTACACATAAGCCTACCTTCTTGGGCCCTCCCCTGATGCACTTCCTTTGGTCTGAAATCTTCTAAATTCTAGTTAATCTCCCTCCCATGACCCCAGGCTTGAGCTCTTCTCTCCTTTCCACCAAAATGCCCCACTCAGTGCCTGGTGCCTTGTCAGAAGCTTGCTTGGAAGGCTTTCATGCTGGCTGGCCAAGGGGCCAAGAAAACCAGATTGATGATCCCTGTGCAGATGCCTTAATGCTTGGGTTTCTCCTCTCAGCTGCTGTTTTTCCCAAAGTTTGCCAGAACGTCTTGCCTCAGAGACTCTCCACTTGAAGTCCAGGGTGGATGTGTTTGGATTCAAAAGTCAGCAACGGTCACTAACAGTAGGAGTGTGAGCACCCATCACTATTGCACACACCCTTGCTTCCTTAAGAAGAGGAGAGAGGGAAATAGCAGGGTTGCAATGAAGGCTGTCAGCATAAATAAGTGTATCCTAACTGAAATTTCAGACAGGGGAGACAGCATATTGGTAATAACCTGATGTCCAGCATTGTCCCTTGCATGTACTTCCAGAAAATGTTTATAAATGTATTTTAGATAACTAATAACAGCAGCCTTCTGCGTGTGTTTACAAGCTGGGGTGTTACAGTCTGCATCACTTTTCATTCCTTTCCACTTACCAGAAACTTAAAAGTTTGAATTTGGTTAAGAATTATATGATTTTCTGATATTCCTGGTCTTCCAGCATGACCCCTTATGTCAAGGAGGGCAACCCAGCATTGGTAAGGAGATTTTCAGCACCTTACCAAATTATGTTATTTGTATGTAACACACATATGAAATTGGTTGGAGTGGTTGATGTGAGTCTTGTTTCTGTGCTGTGGATACAAAAGCACAGTTGTTATTCCCTATATTCTGTCTGATTAGAGACTTTTCTCTCCTGCTGCTTTGCTCTGATACACAGAAATCACCTTTTTCCAAGAAAAATTCAATACTTTCTGGTGCCTCCTGCTGTCATAGAGCCAACAGTCTTCTGAGCACTTTCCCTTCAAAGAGCCATCAAATTTTGGGCAGCCAACTCCCTTTCTCACTTGATATGTTTTTTCCAGCCTGAAAGACTTTCTGGCATCTGTTTTAGGCTCATGTGCAACACCTGCTGCTGGTGACAATGCAGGTCTTTTTCCACCTTGAGAGAAAAAAGGTGACTTAATAGAAAGGCCAACTTTATAAAAGAAATTTGAATTACTTAAAAGTCCTGCTGTAATGACAAAAATCTAGCCTCTTAAAAATTAGGCACAGAAGTAAGTTTTGATCTTTACTAGAGAGCAGGCAGTGCTAACATTTCCATGTCATTGCAGCTCAGAGCTTGTTCTGCAGGAGCAACACAGACTTCTGGAGGGCTCCTGTGGATAAGCAAGCATTTGCCAAGCTGAGCAGGAACCAGTGTGTCTGTGAACACATTTCTGCCTAGATAGTAGAGCAGGCTGCCTGTGACACCTGGAAGGAGATCTAATTTAAGGCCAAGGATGACAACACATGGTAGGGACAGGGAGGAGAAATTCCTGCCTTGGTTTTAGTGTCTTTCAGGAGAGCCACTGTAAGATTTATCAGTTACATCCTTGAAAGGTACCTTGTTACCTGCCAAGAGGAAAAGGCTCTGCATAGGATGGGACAACAAATGGGAAAAGGGCTTTTAACTTACAGGGTCTATTGATTGCTGCCACGTTTTCTGGGCTGAAGGAAATCAGCTGGAGGAGTGCTTCTCTTAGCACTGATGTTTTAATGGAGACATGATTAACAGGAAGAGAAGTGCACCTCCCACTGGTGAGTAGACGTGAGATGATCCACATGGACATCTGGCCCTGCATTCACATAGCAACTGTTACATACTGCTAGGGAAGAGGCAATTTGTCTGATGTAGATGCAGATGGCATCATGCATGGCCATCTCCACTTGGAAACAACCTCTACAGTCCAGGCTGACATTGAGCCAAACTAAGAGCCTCCTTGCAGTCTTCCTCATATGGAAAAACTAAAGTTCGAGGGTTATGTGCAATCCTCAAAGATTGTGAGGTCTATCATAGGTCATGATGATCCCAGTGGCCTTTCCTACATGGCCTTCAAGTTATTTTTAGTAAATCCAGAGCATGATGTGTGGGACCCCAACCAGAAAGCTCTCTGGAAAAGCACAGCCTGTAAATGGGTAATAATAAGCTTATTATGAAACTCTTCCTCTTAGTGGCAGACCTAAATAGGCACAAGATTGATCATGATTGTGAGATTTTTGTCTTAATGGTGAAAATAACCCTGAGCTTTCCCACAAGATCTTAAGGATCTTGAAACATTCTTCCAGTGAAGATAAAATGATACACATTTATCAGACAAATGAACTGATGACTGGAGAGGCTGAGGTGTTTGTCTTATGCCACAGATTAAGTCCTGAATCCAGGTGTCCCAGAGTCCCCCCTGATCCAGAGTCCTATTCTGTAGGTTGTGTGGGCCCTCAGGAATGAAGGAAAAGAGGACCTTGGTGCTTTTCCTGATCCTTGCAGTATTGGACAAGATTAGGCCCCACTTCCCTACTCTGTTTCTCTGCACTGCAGTGGCATTTAATAAATTACACTGAAGGCTTTCTTCACCTGAATTGCAAAATCAAACTGGAAGTGTTATGGTGACTGAGAGACAAAGGATGAAAGAAGGAAACTGAGGCAAGGCATCTAATTTTCCTCACTTCTCCCCACCCTCTGCTTTTCAAAGCACTTATTGAGCGAGGCTAAGAGAGCAACTGGCAATGCATTCACAGGACCTTGGTCCTCTGTGTATGTGTCTTCTGCAAGGATCTCAGTCTGGTGGGTGTTCTGAAATTACGTCAGGAGCTATGCAGTTTCTGCCTGGGGCTTTAGTGTGCCTAGTCTGCCAGAAGATTTAATTTTCCCCATCAGGAGCTCTTGGGCACCTTGGTTCTGCTGTAAGGAGGGGGATGAAATGCTTAGTGGTAAGGCTTAGCCCTGCAGGGCATCACTCCAGACATGACAGTGCGGAGAACAGCAGAGCTTCTACTTCCTCTGGTCCTTCCCTGTACTGAACCCAGTGCTTGCATTGGGGCAGCACAACTCAGGTGCATCTTTATAGGGTGCCATGAGAGCTAAGACTCACATGGTGGTGACTGAAACACACTTCCTCTTGTGAAAGTCTGATAAGCATTTCATCAAGTTATGAAATAGAATTTTGTCCTTCTTGTCTCAATATGATAAAGATAAATTGGTAGTGCAGGCTCTTACATATAAGATTATGTATGCAGGAGCTCTTAATGCATTATTTTTCTTGCATTAACCAATTCTGTTTCTCTTTGTACCCATGCAAACTTCTGTCATTCACATACTGTGGCAAGAAGTTCAGTTTAACTAAGCTGTGTTAAAAAGAGAGTGTGCTTTGGATTGATTTGAATCTGCCATCTAGCTTCGCCTGGTGTCCCACATCCCAAAATAACTGGTACAGTCAACACCAGGCCCTCAGTAACCAGAGGAGGGCTGACAAATCTGAAAAATCTTTGGAGGAGAGTCACAAAGTTGATCAGGAGAGGTGGAAGTACAGGTAGATGAGTTCAGATATAAGATGATGCAGAGCTTAGCTCAGGAATGACTAACAAATGTGTGGTTTGTGAGACATGTAGCACTCTGATGAGCACGAACACCCTCCCACTCTCCCGAGCGTGAGAGAAGAATTTTTAGTGTGACACGCAGGGATATAACAAGGGCTAATAGTGTGACAGTCAGGCTGAATGTAAGGTAAAATTTCCTGACAATGAGATGTATTTTGCTGTGAAACAGTTTCCCAAGGGAAAGGGCAGGAGCCCAGCTGCTTTGTCTTTTTTAAAGCCAGGCTGGACAAAGCATTAGGAAAGGTAATCTAGACAGCAAGTGTAAATTGGCAGGAGGACAAAGTGGTGATTTAATAGGTCCTTTCCGTTTCTGGCTCCTATGATATGATATTCTCTGTAATGAGTTTTGACTGGTTTTGAGCTTGGAGGGTAAGAGGAAGATAAAACTGAGCAAAATGATTTAACAACAAGAACTAAGAAAATAAATGTAGTTTTTTCAGTAGTTATGGAAAGTGCCAGACTGGGAGTTCCTTAGGCCAATGGTACTATTTGAAAATAACATTGCAAATGAGAAAGCAAAAGTTAAATTGCTAATGATTATAGTAATGATTTATTTTTACAGAGTCCTGGTAGTGGCCAAGTATCCAAGAACACATTTCATACTGGGGCTCTGCACATGTGACTGATGTAATGGGGTATTGGTGTAGCTGACACTGAAATTCAGCAACCACTGCACTGAAACAACCTATTTTAATGGTGAACAGCAACACCAGGCAGCACTTTAAGATGGAGTATAACTTCTGTAATTGAAACTATAAAAGAATTGTCATGGTTTGACATAATTGATGAATTATCTAGGCAGCAGTTTCTTTTGCAACTGCCTTTTCCCGTGTCTTTGCTTTTAAAGCAGCAAGATATGGCAATAGTGACCTGGCTTCCTTGGTTGCTTCTGGATGGACAGGTAGAAGTCTGCTGAACTAGCATGAGCTGAGACACACTGGACTGACATCAAGGATGGGCACGATATCACTCTTGCTGGTCATGACATCACTGGTTCCCACGTCACCCTCAGACTCTTACCTCTTGCTGGTTTTTCAAGAAAGGTTTCTTGCAGATGCCAAATTTTCTGGACTGTTGGCCATAGTAGTTTGTTTCATGTCATAATATCTTGCTTTTCTCATAATAGCTGGGCCTGATGCCCAAGTGTGGATGCTATATGCAAGGGCTGTCTCGTGTAGTTTTTATCTCCCCTTTGTGAGTCCTGACTTCCAGACTCTGAATTCCTAGAGGACAAAGGCACTCTCCTTTCTTTTAGCAAACACAACAAGGGAGCCCTAGGAGCCCTACTGGAAAAGAAAAGTATGAAAATATTAAATAAGTAAGGTCTCTGTATGGAACCAGAACAGGCAGTTTGGAAAAGCTGGATATATATTATTATATTATTATTAACTGGTAAAATGTGTTGGTTATCATTTTTTTTTAAATAAAAGAAAGAGAAAATGGTCAAATACAGATGTTCTTTATTGTTTATCACCCATGAAATTAGACTTTCTTAGACAACAGCCTTGAAGAGACACAGTTGAAAGAGGAAGGAGATGAGCGAGGTGAGAACTTGAGTGTTGAACTTGTCATCCTTCTGGAGCCACATGCTCACAGTGGGACTGACTCATATGGCATTAAAATTGTTTGTTCTCATTTATACTATCTACAAGACTATGTCTAATGCAATATTTTTTAGTTGCACAATTAACCAAATGCTATCTGTTTGTTAATGAAGGTGGAAAATATTCCTGTATAAAGTGCCATTGACAACTGAGTAGCTGAGGTACTGTATGGTTTGACTATCTCTAGTTTTCAGACAGATTTACCAATACTCAAGATTTTTATTCAATAGTCACTACAGATTTAGTCCTATTGGGTCTTAGCTAGTCACGCAAAAATCAGTCAAAATTTTCCTTTGAATTTTTATATTATTCATAGGAGTTGGTTTGAGCTAAAGTTCTACTTTTTTCACCAGAAAAAGCCCATGAATTCAGGCCTGAGACAAAATCCTGCTACTCTCCTGCTTCCAAAATATCAGAGCCAAAAGAATATTTATATAAAAACAAGTGATATGGCAGTCTTTTTTTTTTATTTATTTAAATTGATAAGGCATTTGGAGATTTTAGAAGAATTGCTACTTCTTTATGTTCTCTATATATTGGTGAGAAGTTAGCTTGAAAGCCACTGTAAACCTTCATGATCTGGGTTTCGCAGAGCTTTCAGGTTCGTAGTGTTATGGCAGCTGACAAAATTCTTCCGTCATGTGAGCTGCCAAAATTGCAAGGTTCCTCTGAAATGGCTCAATTTTTTTTTCCTGGACTTTCTTATGTGTAACTCTTCTGACTAATAACTTTCGACTAGTCCCAAGACATAGACTGTAGATTAGTATTTGGATAAATAAAAACGTACATCCTTTTAGTAGGATGTACATTTCTAGATTTCTTTTTTTTATGAATGTGACTTATATTCCTTTTTCATTTAGGCATCTTACCAATCCTACTTTTCTTAATAACATAAGAGAAAATCTCTCAAGCTGTGGGTGGTTCATCAGATGCTGTTACCTGATACAACACTCAGTCTGGATATACTGTCTTGCTGTAGGAAAAGGATGGTCTCTGGCAAGAGGTGGTAGATCCCTTCCCTCTGTTTGCTTATTGGGTGCTGGTATGAGGAGGCTGGAAAAGGATGAAAAGAGACCTCATCTGGGATCAAGCAGCAAAACCATGGCATGAATGAGTCCGAGAACATTGCTTCCCACTTAAATACTAAATTCCTATTAGGTAAAGGAGGGATGTAATTCCAAAATCCAGGCACAGGACAGATCTTGACTGGCCAGAAAGGTTTAAGTACCAAAATAAATTGTGTGCTTGACTGAAAAGGGAGTTGGAAGCTCTGCTTTTTATTTCCCGCAGCGGCACTGACCAGGGGGACATGGAAGAAGTCACATCCTCTCAGTTTGCCAGTCTGTAAAAAGGGAATGGTGATGCCAGTTTTCCTCTGCTACATGTTTTGAGACTTCTAGAGGTGACACTGCACAGTCCGCTTTATTAGTGTGGATCTTTAACGAGATGATGTTTGCGTTTACATTGCGGCACATCCCAGGTGTACAGGGACCATCCACAGTATCTGATGTGGTACAGTGAGAAGGGCTACTCTGAAACTGTTCCTGAACTTCCCTGGTCACCATGGCAACAGAACAGCTTAGAGCAGCAAGGAAAGAGGAGAGTGATATATTCTGTTAAGGATAACTTACAGCATCAAGGCTGCACTTTGAAATATCTCTTGTTCTCTGCATCTGGGCTTCAGGAGATATTGCTGAACTCTGGGATTTCCTCTTCTCCAGCTCACCTACAATGAACAAATATGGGCCAAAAGATGGGAAACCACAATGGAGTGGTAGTGCAGGGTAGTTTTCCCTTGGCTTTTTGGTGATAGGGTGGGTGGGAGAGGAATCTGCATCTCTCAAGCCCTTCTGCAAGGGCTTGGTGTCAAAAGCTGGTGAATACCATTTCCTGACCTGCTTTCTACCCATCATTACATACATGCTGCTGCCATGTGTTGCTTTAATCCCTGGGTCAGCTACATTCCTAGCACAGGGACTCTTCCTCCAGCCAGCCCCAGAGGCACCGATCACAACAGAGCCTAGAGCAGAGACCAGGGAATGATGCCCGCATTGTTTAGGCTCTTCAGATGGAGAAAGGCATTTTTTCTGTACCCTGCAGTGGACTCTGCTGTTGCCAAGCCCTGTGGGAACCTGGTCCCAAACCCTCACGGTGAGTTTTGCTGCAAGCACCTGCCACAATGGGAGGAAGTCCTTTAGGAGAGGACTAGAGAGAGCTGATATCACTCCAGAGGGATCCATTCACATTGTCCATGTTTCTCTAAGCTTGGCAAGGTGAGTGGGGCAGTACCCTGATGTCTGCTGTGTTGTGTGCATTAAAGGTTTTCTCATCTTTATTCAGCCAGGGCGTTACAAACAGGCAGTGAGGGGAGAGCCAACTTGGCTGTGCAGAGCCACAATCAGGTTCCTCGACACCAAATAAAGGACTGAGAACAGCAGTGCCTTGGCTGCCAAAGGCCTGCTGAAACATGCAGCAGTAACCAAGGAAACTTCATGCTAGAACCAGCTAAACATGATGAATTGCTGCCTAAACACTGACTGCTGAAGAGTCCAGGTAATTTAGCCGCTCCTCTTGGGGAAGGTGGTGTGTGGTTATCTTTTGTCATGGCCCTTTTGTGATAAACATTCCTAGCATGATGAAGTGGGAATCCCACTGCCTAGAGCCCATGTGCCTAGCACAATGCATGCTCAGTGCTGGAGGGGCTCTGAGAAACCTCCACATCCCAGCAGTTTGCTGCAGCTGGGTGTTTTTGCCATGCCATCAGGTATGACTTCCCTGTCCCATGGTGCCCATGGGCCCCATTCTTGTGTGATTTCTGCTGGTTTTCAGCTCATCTGCAGTTGGCCGCCAGGAACAGGTTCTCCAGGCAGCAGCAACAGCTGGGGGGATGAAGCAGTCATTTGGTGCCACATCCTGATGAGCACATGAAGACTTTTCCTTGGTGGCCTGTAACTGTGTGACTGAGATCTTGCCTGGAAGAGTGCACTGAATGGTCTTCTGGCAGAGAGAGAGCTGGTGGGAGGCAAACACTAAAAACGGTTTGAAGGCAAACTAGAAGGTGTCAGAAAGGTCACTTTGGAAATGGGGAAAGGACCAAGGGGTTAGAGGGTGACATGTTAAGTGACATGAACTTCCTTGCTCTCTGCTGCTTCTAATTTAGAGTTTGAAGGAAAAACTGGCAAGAACTTTCCTGCTGATGAAGCATCATACAAATGGACATGGTTGCAGGGTAGGGAGCATAGATTTTATAAAGCAAATGATGAAAAGTGCCTTGTGGGCCATACTTGCTGGTGAAAATATGACTGAATTTCTGAAGATGAGAGAAAGAAGACAGGGGCCTATGAAGCCTCTTTAAAAGTTAGGGAAAGCATGGGGAAACTTACAAGAAAAACAAGATAAAATGGCAATTGCATATAAGCCCACAGAGGCACTTACTTTCCTGCTTTCCCTCTTACACCCACGCACTCAAGCACATCTTCCTGTCCGAAATAGTAGGGAAAAGATATCATAGCCTTTATTGTCAAGAGTAATTTCTCTTCACATGTCACCACCAACAAATTCTCGGAGCTGGGAGATATATATATTGCATAAAACTCATCTGTCTCCTTTTTTCTTTTTCTAAACCTGAACAAAACAAGGAAAAAAGCCCCTGTGAACTGTGGAGTTGAAGAGCTACATGTTGTCAGCTCTTGGATGGATGAAGGCCAAACAAAATTATTTGTATGCCAGTAATGCCAAGGGAGGCAGCAGGGTGATTGCATGGGGAACTAGGGCTCACCTTTCCTTGTAGGAATGGCTTTCAGACAGCACCCCTTTGCCTTTGGGATTGTTAGGGAACCTGGCTGCAGCTTCACTGAGCATTTCACTCCTGAAATGCTTTGCAAGCTGGAGGGTTTCCCACCCCTCATGTCCAGCCTGCAAGAAGCATTGTTGAAAATCACCAGCTGACTGCTCTTGCTCAGGAGTAGAATGCACCACAAGGTGATTCCTTTTGGTTGTGCAGGCTGCACAGCAGTTTTACGCAGCAGGATGAAGACAGGTGGCTGCCAGCTGGGTTTAAAGTTGTGCCATCCCCCCAGGCTGCTGGCGAAAGCACTGACACTCAGCTCAGAAGGGCTGAGCTTTGGGTGTCTCTGGGGAGATGAGGCCATCATGTGCTCAGAAAAGGTCGGTGTCATCTGCCTGGATTAAATGAGCAAAAGCTTGAGCCCAGGTAAATGTGCTCACACTCTCCCTTTCCAGGGATAATCACTTAACATACACTTGGAGATTCACACAGCGGACTGAAGACAAGTTGGGTCTTTGTCCTGTATTTAACTGATACTCTAAACTTCCCTTCTTAGTATTGGCACAGGCCCTCTTGGCTTTGACTGGTGTTTGTCCAACTCAGTGAGACTCTCCATTGCAGCATGATACAGTGAAAGACTCCGTCAGCTCATTTAGTCATTAAGTTTGTTCATCAGAGTCATGTCCCACGCAGAGAGCAAAAAAATCCCTGGCCTGCTGTGGATTCCTCTATTCTGTATATTCATTCCTGGTTGATGGTCAGAAGAGAAGATTTTTGTGGTTCCTGGTAAGAAATAGAATTTTGAAAATCAGATTTGATTTTTCTTTTTCCTTTTTTTTTTAATTTGATTTTATTTGATTTTGCAAAGAGCTACATAATACCCAAGAATGCCTCAATCCTCTTCCAGTGTTCCCTTCTCACTACATGAAACTGCCAAGTCTGAATTGGAAATACATGAAAAAATGTAGGGGTTTTTTTATGATGCTTGGAAGAAAATGGATTTGCAGAGCTTCTCTCTTTAAATGTGTCAACATAAATGACATCCTAGCAGGTCTTGCAGATTGCATGGCATAGGCAAATAACTGCTATTTATTGCATCGGCTGTGCAATTTTTTACCTAGCTATTTCTGCCACTTGTAGAATGGATGAAACAAATTTTCCTCATACATTTATATATACATTTATACATTTATATAGTGTCTGTCAAGAGTTGCATGCCATGGTCTCCACTAATGCTCATTTACACCATGATTCCTTATCCAGGATTTAACCCCTCCCAGAGGAAAACTACATCCCATCTGTGATACTTATTAGGAAACAAGCCAGATTTTCTGCAGTGGTCTGTCTAACAGGTTATACGTGGCATTTTCCTTCCCTTTGGGCTCCCTAGTCTCCTCTGGAAAGGTGATTTAAGGCAAGTCTATCACAGGAGATAAGTTGCAGGAGAGACACCTTGCAATTGGCAACAGAGGCTAGCACTCTTTCAGGTCTCTCAGTCTTTCACTACCACCTTGTTTCAAAGGGACAGCAACATAAAAGAGAACAGTATTTAAAAAGAGAAGAAAAATAAGTCATGTGAAGCTCAACAAGGAAACTCAAGCGCTCTGTGCACAGATATGAGTAAAAACTATATATATAAGCATGTCGGAGTTTATTTGTTTGAGAGTTTTGATACTAAGGCAAAAAATTAAACTATTTTTCTATTGCTTCCTTCTTGCCATTTGTATCACCACAGCTGTTTGCTCCACTGGCTTTGGGTATTTTCTGCTGGTATGTCAATTACCAAACATATTAAGCCCCAACGGGTCGTGTGGATGAGAACATCACTTCTGTTCCTTACAGCTGTCATCAGAGGGACAATGCCTGTGTCTAAAGGCACCCCTGTATTTTGCTGAATCAGACTCTGAGTTTCCTGCTACAGTACCACATTACAATTCTGCTCTCCATTGCTGACCTAAATATCTCCCTTTAGTGATACATACAAATTATATCTGTGATACAAACATTGCGCGTGCGTGTGCCTGCATGCTATTTACTTGGGCACAGCTTTTACCAGTCGTTTATTTTTCAGAGCAAGAAAAATAAATGTCTCTGTACTTAGCCTACAATGACAGTTTTGCAGCAGGAGAACACTGAATAAGAAAAATGAAGACTGCAGAAGTGGAAGGAGGAAATGAAAGTTGCTCTACCGACAGGGTGACATGAATTCAGCAATGGGTGGATTAGGCTGAGTGTTATCAGTGATGATGAAACACAGCAGACTGTGGTAATGAAATATTTATGAATGGGGAAATGATACTGCATTCTGCAGTGCAGCACAGGGGAAAGTGAAATTTCAAGAATACTGTAATAGCAAAGCCCTCCATTAATTATCGAAAGCAAGCTGTAATGCCAGTTACTATGACAACAGGGTCCCCTATGTATTTTGCACCATTTGGGGGAGGAGGGAAGAAAGAGGGGGCTGCTTCTATTTACTGGAGTGCCTTGTATTTATTTTTCTGTTGTTATTCTTAATTAAGACTGTCCTAGCCTGTGACTAGGCAATTAATTTAATAATAAAATTATAAAGTGACTATTGGCTAAAATATAGGCAAAGTCTTTAATAAGTAGTACTGGTCTTTTTATTCTAGAAGGAGTTAAAGATGCCCCTTTCCATATTAAGGGGCATACTATTGTAATTATTAATATTCTTATATAATATTAATGCATAATAATGTAATTATAAAAAGTGAAATGCTACTAGAAGTATTATTAATAATAATTTTGACTGTGTTAGGCTTTCACTCACAAAGCATTTTAGAAGCAGTGATTAATTAAAATGTCAGTATTGGCATACTAAATCCACCGCTGCATTTCCAGATGGGGCAGGGGACTGTACAACCTCTGCCCACTTATTTTTAATTACTACTTACTTGGTTTCTTAAACCCATGACCCTCTTTGAGACTTCCACTTTTCATCAGCACAGACAAGGGCTTTTCCTGCCCTCACCTCTACCTGGTGCAGTGCACATGAGGAAAGCAAGGTATAGACCATGACGAGGAAGAAGGATATTGGCTGAAACATGTCTCAGGTCCCCGTCAAGGTGTCCCGTTAAAGCAATTCCGACAATTCTTCATGTGGCAGACATTTGTGAACAATGTATCTATAAATAAATGGAATAGGCAGAGGAGTGTACTCCAACCCATCTGGTGTGATGACTGTAGATGCTAGTGAGGAATGGGGATAATGGGCCACAGACTGACGGGCTGGCTCTCACTAGGCAGCATTTGCTACTGTTGCTGCAACAGGCAGAGCTCTCCTCTGGGTTGACCATTGCTCTGGGTCAGTCAGACATTTCGTATATTTTTAGCTTCTTAATTTAGGATTTGCAGCACATTTCATCAATTGTTATCAAAGGGCTCTACAGATGATCTTACTGTAGCTCCTTTCCAGGTGGGCAAAGAATGCTTCAGATCCATTAAATGCCTGGCCTAAGGTGATACAGGTTATCAGTAGCAGAGGGAAGAACACAAGCCAAATCTCTTAGCTTCAGCTTCAGGACCTTCTTCCACAGCGTGCAACAAACTCCTGATACTCAGCTCTTCTAGGAGGGAAGGCGTGGCAAAGGTAGGAAGGGAAAATGACTGGAAACTTGCAGTGCAAGTGCTCTCTAGCAAGTAGCTAGATGCCATATTTTCTGTTACACATTTCTCAGTCTTACATGATGAAACAAGCCAGAAGTAGGCCCTGTTCATCTAGTTGCGTGCAAATGTGACTGGACGAACAGAAAGTCAAACAGCAAGTTGTAGCAATAGGATTTCTGTACAACCACCTAATAGGAGGTGCCAGGAAGGACATAATTTCTTATGTGTGGGTGTATGTACATGCACATATGTGTGCATTCACTCATGCATCTATAAACATGTTTTATATGAATAGAATTCAATAGACTGTGCACTGTGTTAAACACTGGCTTATAGAGAAAGAATTTTGCCTGATTTTCTTCATGTTGATGTTGCAGAATATGGAGAGAAATTAATTTGTTATTTGTTTATTACTGCAAACATTCCTGTCTTCCCTTCCTTGCAGTTCAGAGCCCTCAGCTCCTCTTTGCTTGGATACCTTATTGCTATCCTGATTTCTGATTGCCATTAATTTCTGCTTGCAGAAATCACCTGCCTAGACGTGGCTCAAAACAGGAGCTGGGAATCCTCTGTGCCATTTAGTAGCCTGTACTCCTTTGTTTAAAAAAACCCAAAAAAAACCAACAAAAAACAAAAACCCCAAACAAACAAAATCAAACAAAAAACAAACAAACAAACAACAACAAAAAAAAACAAAAAACAAACCAACCAACCAACCAAACAAAAAAACCACACCAAAAAAACCCCACAAACCAAAGCACAGCACTGTGAGAATGATGTGAACACTGTGAGCAATAAACAACGGAGTAACGTAATCCAGGCGGTGAATGGCTGTGGGAAGCCGGCAGGGACAGCAAGGGCTCTGTTTTCACTGTGATGAGAGCTGCCCCAGAGGACCAATATGGATGTGAGCTTTCCTCTCCTTGGCTCCAAGGCTAGAGGCATCCAATAAATAGCTCAAACTACACTCACTCACTTACAAACAGCATGAGAAAGGACAAGCCTGTCAGGTATGGGAAAGAAGAGCAGGTCGTCGTATTGGTTTTACAGTTTCAGAAACTTGACAGATAA
Organism: Corapipo altera; assembly: GCF_003945725.1. NCBI lineage: Eukaryota > Metazoa > Chordata > Aves > Passeriformes > Pipridae > Corapipo > Corapipo altera. Next base: position 1,169,943 of record NW_020884998.1, read on the forward strand.
GGTTTTGATAACTATGTTTGATGTGGAAAAGGCAAGAAGTAGCTGTGGGCATGGGAAATATGATAATATTCCTCAAACACAATGTCTGCCAGAGAGAGGTCAGATATATTAAAGCTGCCCTGGCATGCGGGGATGGCAGGGCATCCCCCGTAGCTCTCCCCCATGCCGTGAGCTCTGCATTCAGGTGCATTGCAGAAGGATGACTGTTGGTTAAGCTCATGGATGGACTTCAGAGAAACCCAGCACCAGCATTCAGATCCATGTCATTTGGAACAGAGGATGGGGAGGGCCTTGAGTGCTGCGTGAAAATCATTAGTCACAGGGCTAATTTTAGGGTAAAGGAAATTGTGCCACAAATAATTCCTGTTGCTAACTAGAGGGCACTACCTACACCTCTGAGTATTTGGTGATGTCTGTGGGCCCATAGCAGCAAGAGGCTGAGCTGCAATGTCCCCTTTTTCTCTTCTAAATGGTTATTGATTGACAGTCTTGAGAGTGTGCACGTGTGTGTGTGTGTGTGCATGTGTGTGTAAACTTTAGTTCATTAATTGTCACATACCTAGGGTCATCAGGATGTTGGCAGGAGTATTCTGGTGGCCACGTAAACTTTGTCTTCTCTGGGATGGAAGGCATCATTAGCAGATTTGTACAACTTTGTGTGGAAAAGACAAACTGTGTTCCAAAGACGCATCAGCCAGCTGAGGTAAGCCTTGCCTGGCCCTCTGGGTTTGCTTTATCCAGCTGCTGCCAGCTACAGTATAAATTACCCCATCTACACAAGGATTAACCCATGAGTCAACCTGTGTCAAAAGCCATCCTTGTTGTCTCAAAGAGGATGGAGTTGAAAGCTACTGTGCTACAAAGATTTGCACCAAACCTTGGGGTCAGTCTAAAATAAATGTCAAATGTCTATAATACAAACATTTAGAAAGAGCACAGACTGGTATTTATGGACATTTTATCCTGTTGAAGTGAGAAGCCTGTCACCAAGCTTGAGAAAGCAACGTCTGAACAGCACTAGGAAAAGCAGGATATGAGGCTTAGCAAGTGAAGGAGCTGCGCCTGCACCTGCCCAGTGAGTAGGAGGAGGGAGGGAAACCAGAAGGGGGATTAGTTTCTGGTTGTTTCTGCTTCTGACAGCCCCTAAGGTGCTAGGGAAAAAAAAAAATCCTTTCACTAGGCATGTTTGTGTCACTCCATAAATAATGAATATCATCAGTCAGACTGAGCAGGGGCTTCCCTCAGAGGTGTGAAAGCCACAAGGGAGGAATTCTGGAGTGGGAGGCCCTAAACTGCATTGGTGGCATTTCTCCCCCAGACTCCATGTCCTTGTTGCAATTCAGCCCATGCAGGTGGCCAGCCCTGCCTGAGCCTGCAGCAGGAGCCCAGTTTGTACTAAACCAGTGGGAAGAAAAGCCCCCTTCTATAGCTGGGGGATTTTATGTTCATGCTTTGGCTGTTTATTCTTTCTAGTGCTATTCTGTTTGGTTGGTGCAGGGACTGCTAAGAGACATGGAGGAACAGAGAGTAGTTAGTCAAGGGCAGAAATATTTGGATGCAGTCAACAATAAAAGGAATCCCTGAAAATTATAGATGTTTTTCAGAGTAGCTATTTTCTCTGCTTGCAATGTTTCATTTGCTCTGTTCTGAATTACCCTGAAGTGCAACTAAAATACTCTAATGTTTGAAATCTGGAAATCCTTGGTCCCACAGTCTTAATATCATTCCTGGCTGTGAAAGAGGAGGGGAGGAGAGAAGGATTTATTCTCACTAGGCTGAAGGGGGATTTACACCAGCAGTTCACATCCACTTGATTGCAAATCTGATCAATATGCAGGCAGTGCCAGTGGGTGGGAGGAGGGCAGAGGTGCTGGTCTCCCTGCTTCTAAATGAGCAGTGCAGCTGTGACACCCTCCCTCCACAGCCCCAAGCCAACCAGACACTCTGTGCCCTCTTTCAGCAAACCTGGAATAATTTTATATCAGCTCCTGTGGGAGGAGGTATAAAGCTAAGGCTGCAGTTCTGCCTCTGGAAATTCACTTCTTTCCTTCTTCCAGAAGCAGGTGAGTCCTGACCTTTGAATGCAAAGTGAGGATGGAGCCAAGGCACAGGATTTAGTTTGGCTCTACAAGTGACAACCAGACCCGACATGGCAGAGAACACTGTACCCCTCTCTCAGAAAATATTGTAAAGTTACAATACATAAGGTGACTTTGACCATCAGGGAAGGAAGGAAGGAAAGCCAGTTTGTTTTTCCCTCGGCTAATCCTTGGCCCTCTTGCACTTTTGCTGCTCCCCACAGCTGCCAGGTGGAATGTGTGCGTGTGGGTCTGGATGCACATTACAGAGGGAGAAGCGCTTGCTAAGCTGAGAGGACTCTGCATTGCTAAACAAACATTTAGATGAGTGATATCAGGCTTTTCGTAAAGAGCATGAGCTTAATTTGATACTCAGCAGTCAGGCTGGGCCAATTCACATTTGCTGGGAGAAGGCTGCTTGGATGAGTGATGGGAGGCCCTGATACCTGGAGCATAGCCTGCTAAGTGAGAGAGGCTACAAGTCATCATCTGGGTACTTTGGAGCAATGTCCTTTATGATCCTCTGATTCATGGGCAAGGAGCATCACATAACTCAGGGACACTTACAAAGCCCTGTGGTGCCATCCTTCAAAGTTTCACTACAGCAGCTTCAGGATTGACTCCAGGCAATTCTAGGCAACTCTCTAACTCAAGGCCCAGCTGAACAAGGACTTGGTTCAGCTCTCTGCACTTAATTAGTTGACACACTGCTACAAGACAAAGAGAAGCTGTGGAGAAGTTTTCCTGCCTAGGAAAATTCATGGTGACAGAAGTGAAATCAAGGCTGAGCAGCAAAGAGAAGAAAAGGCAGATCTCTATGGCGGATGGTGTTGCCCCTAAAGCTGCTCACAGCTTTGTACTGCTGCTGCCAGTTTTTCTCCTGGCTAGGGTTCTGCCAAGACAGCCAAAGCTTTACCTACCTATCACTCTTGACTGTCAGATGCAGATGAGGTAAAATGAGTGAGAATGACCTATTCAGTGTCCTGTGGCTGGAGGAGTATCAGGTGACACACCTGTAATTACTAGCAAATCAGCTGGAAAAGCCTAGACCTTTGGGCTATTACATTGCAGACATGGGTGTGCTAAGGGCTGTAGCCCCCCCATACCAGCAGCTGCTTGTAGCTACCTAGACCTTAAACCAGGAGCTGGAGTCCATTAGCAGGCTATGAGTGCTCTTAGTACACCAGCACAAAGATTTGTGAGATGTGTCTGATGGTGATTTAAATAACCTGGAAGACTTAACACAAAAGTGGGCAAGAAACGATCTTGAGATTCACCAACGGCGGAGCTGTGAGCTGCAGCACCAAGGGGCTTAAAAAATGGCAAGGGACTTTAGTGACTTGAGATACCATTAGCTCTGGACACATATTTTTGTGGGGATCTTATCAGTTGAGGAAGTTTTGGAATTTCAATCCCTTCTCCCTTTTGTATGCACTAGTAAAAGTTGCTCCTGCTTAATTGTGTATCTATCAGGGACAGATTAGCCAGACCAGCTGTATTGTGGGGCAGCAGATTTTGGTGCTGCTACTACATTATACCCTCAATCCACTGCTAAAACAGTCTTTACCCAGAGTATGTGCTGAGATTTTAAGCATTTTCTGTAAATAGCTATTTATTAAGCAGACAGAGCCTCGAGACAGAAGTAGATTTTCTGTGAGGAAAAAAAATCTTTTTTGGGTTAAAATTAGTTTTCAGATTGCAGGATTGAAACCACCTGAGGTTAGAGCCTTGCTGCTTTTCAATAGGTAAATGAGTTATTTCATGAGGAATTTCCTTTACGTGACTATTAAAATGAGTGCTGTCTTCCAGCAGCACCTTCTGCAGTACGAGGTGTCTCTCCCCGCAGGAGGAACAAAGCAGGGAGCCAGGTGAGGTTGTCGGGCAGACAATGGATTCCCTCTGCTCTGTGGGACGCTTCACAGTGAAGTGGGTATTGCCATTTATTGCGAGTGCTCTGTCATTAACTGTTCATTGTAATGTATTAAACAGAGGGATCTCAACAGGGCTCTCATGCCCGCCCTCAGAAGTGTTGCCCTGGCTTCCCTGAAGCATTGTTTGAGCGGAGCATGACAGCAGTTGTCAATGGAGCACTTGTGGTGACATGTTTGAGAGTCCTAATGCACTTTTTAATTCTCCTCCATCAGTCTCCTGCACTCCTTTCAAATTCAGATGTGGATTTTTCCCCCGCGTCCATCTCAGAGGATGAAGGCTGTGTTTGCCATGGTCTTTGTTCTGGTTTTGCCTCTAATGTGAGCTGTTCTCTGACAGTTTGTGAAGCAGCCCTTTATCCAGATTGTGTCCTAGCTCATTTTCCTTCCCAGAGGACATGTCCTGGCTCCAGACACTGAGAACAAGTGACAAGGATGATCAGAGATATGAACCAGCTTCCTCAACAGGAGCAAATAAATAGACTGATGGTCTTCAACCTCTGAGACTGAAAGGAGGTGGAAGCTTGTTGGAGCCTGAATGGAGTGGAGAGTTGCAACCACTTCAGACAGTTCCTCACTCCTTCCTTAATCCTGCAGACAGTTCACATAAGCTAGCACATGGCAGACTAAAAAACCACACATAATCAAGCTATGGGAAATCCTTGCCCCAGGCAGAGGTGCTGGAAATTTCTGTAGGATCAAGGGATCATGAAACATGCTCATAGAAGATATATCCATTGAGAGTTATTGCATACAAAGGCTTTGCCTCAGGTTCAAGAAGTCCCTGATCTGCAAGTGGACTTCAAGCTGCTCCTCTGGACTCACTCCAACAGGTCCATGGCCTTCCTGTGCTGAGGACTCCAGACCTGGATGCAGCATTTCAGGTGGGGTCTCATCAGTGCAGAGTAGAGGTGCAGAATCCCCTCCCTAGACATGCTGGCCACACTGCTTTTGATGCAGCCCAGGATATGTTTGGCTTTCTGGGCTGCAAGTGCACATTGCTGGGTCATGTCCAGCCCCTCATCCACCAGCACCCCCAAGTCCTTCTCGGCAGAACTGCTCTCCACCTGTTCATCCTCCATCCTGTGTTGATACAGGGGGTTGCCCTGAATCAGGTGCAGCACCTTGCACTTGGTCTTATTAAACTGCATAAGATTCCCACACACCCACTTCTCAAGTTTGTCCAGATCCCTCTGGATGGCATCCTCATGTGTGTCAACCATACCACTCAGCTTGGTGTCATTTGCAAACTTGCTGAGGGTGCACTCAGTTCCACTGTCTGTGTCAGTGATAACACTGGTCCCAGTATGGACCCCTGAGGGACAAAACTTGTTACTGATGTCCATTGGGACTCTGAGCTGCTAAGAACTCCCCTCTAGATGCAGCTGTCTTACTAATTCCTTATCATTCTAACAGTCCATCCATCGAATCCATCTCTCTCCTATTTAGAGAGAAGGATGTTGTGGGGGACTGTGTCCAAGGCTTTACAGAAATACAGATAAATGACATCTGTAGGCTTTCCTTTGTCCATTGATGTAGTCACCCCATCACAGAAGGCCATGAGGTTGGTGAGGCGGGATTTGCCCTTGGTGAAGCTGTGCTGGCTGTCTCAAATCACCTCCCTGTCCTCCAAGTGCCTTAGCATAGCTTCTAGGAGGATCTGTTCCATGATTACCTTGCTATTAAGCTTTAGTTGTAACAATGATTATAGAAGCTTTGTTTAAGTGTTGGGTTTCTGTGTTGCTCAATGACTTTCCTGTGGTGAACATATGTTGACAAAGTTACGACAGTTCAAAACCTCAATACTTCAAAAGTAGGACATGGTACTCTCCTGGGCTGAAATGGAATGAATGAATGAATATCGGGGTGTCAGTGATATCGGGGTGTGTTACCAGGTCCTGTGTAACTCTCAGGGTGCCTTGGTCCTTCAGGGATTTTGATGATCCCTGAAGGACTTGAAATGCAATGAGTACAAGAGACACAGCTAATGAGGGAACCTCTCTGTGGCAGCAGCTTCATTGTCATGAACACTATCTCTAAAAGAGCTGATTTATTTTCTGTGCTTTATATGATGCATGAAGCAAGGGGCTGAAAATCTATTTTAATGCCAGTGAGTGGTGTCAGGTGAATACGAGCTGACATAGGAAACCAGGCAATTAGAGCAGCTTCCCTTGACCCAATATTAGCAGAGGGTTTTCTGCGAGGTGTGATAGATGTAGATCCTCAGCCATTGATTTTTTTGTACCTGTCCACGAATATTATGATAAAGTGTTGTTTTTGTGAGGTTATTTTTTTTTTTAAAGAGAGTTGAGTTGCTGCAGCTTTGTGAAATATTGGTGATGGACTTATCTATGAGATACCTAAGTACCATGACACACAGAGCATTAGAATTCATCATGCTTGTTATTGTCCTTTTACAAATGACTTTATGCCAACCAGTCAAAGCCTGGGACTACAAATGCAGCTACACAGAGGTAGCTGCACACCAGCTTCTGTGCAAAGGGTCTGATTTGATCATAAAAGAGGTACTTCCAGAGACCATGTAAATAAAGTTTTTCATGAAGCAGACAGGGGATGTGGACTAAACACTGAAATCAGGAGAGGATTGCAATTACAAATGTGACAGGAGTTTGAAAGAAAATATTTGTCAGTGAAAGGTAATAAATGTGTGCCCAGAAACCCATGGACCCGGGGAAAGCAGAAAGATGGATTTTTGTTTGCAAAGACTCTCTAGTGGCTTCATGACACCCCTTTTAAGCTTGACTGCGCTTTAGGACTCATGAATTCTGTGCAAATAGGTTCACCTGCACCTGAAGTCCTCTGTTTTCCTCTGACAGCAACACCTTTTCAAAAACTCAACTGGCTGACATACAGAATATTTTTTCCATTAATTCAGCCCTGATTATCGATTCTGTTCCCTGGGGTAAATGGCCCTGGATGTACCCTTTTCTCCTTCCATCCATCTGTTGTGTCTGCCCAGGAATTCTTTTAAGTTTCAGCTTCATTTTCCTCTCTCACACCTGGACGACTTAATCATTGAGACATCCAGCCATAAATACATGGTGTCCCTAGAATTGCTAGGGACTCCTTGCACAGTCAACAAAACCCCCAGAGTCAGCAAAGTGAGGGGGGAAACACTTTCAGGTACCTCAGGAACTAAAAATTGTTGTTTATGGCAGCCAAGTCCAAACTAGCTCACCTGAGAGGCAAGTCTTATCAATTGAGGCTTGAGGCTGTGGCTGGCTCCAAAGGATGCTAGTGAAGGAGTCTCAGGATTGCACCACACTGCATAAATGAGGAGGTAAAGGTGCTCAAATTTGGCTGCACTGAAGTATACAGGGTGAAAGACTTTAGTTCATGGCACGAAGCTGAGCCAGGGGAGGTTTACGTTGGATATTAGGAGAAGGTTCTTTCCCCAGAGGCTGGTTGGGCACTGGAACAGGCTCCTCAGGAAGTGGTCATGGCAGCAAGCCTGCCAGAATTCAAGAGGCATTTGGACAATGCTCTCAGGCACATGGTGGGACTCCTAGGGTGGTCCTGTGCAGGGCTAGGAGTTGGATTTCGATGATCCTTGTGGCTCCCTTCCAACTCAGGATATTCTAGGTCTTCCACCAACATAATTAGAATTTGACCATCCCTGTTCAAAGGGTTAATCCAGTATAAAACTAACCATGGTGCAGCCAGCATGTGTCTACTTTCATCATGGGGAAGTTTATCTTTTATATCCATGAGGGAGTTAAAACAAGGGGAAGACTGTACCTTTTGAATGGAGAAGATATTATAGCTGGTGTGTGATTGCTGAACGGTTTTGTTGAGTCTTTATCCCAGTACTACTGGCCTGAGGAAGAAGAAATTTTATTGGTGAAAAAATTCTGAGTCTCTCAGGAGTGAAGCATGTAACACCAAACCTATTAGTTGAATTACCTTTTTTTTTTTTTTTTGTTTTTGTTGGTTGGTGTTTTTTTTTTGTTTGTTTGTTTGTTTTAAAAAACTGCAGATAAACCAGAATTTATTTTAGGGTATGGATGTTAGAAAATCTGAGAGGACTGATTTTGACTGAAGCCACAGAAATGGGGAATAAAGATTATGCCACACTTGTACCAAGCATCCTATAGGAACAGAAGAGGGATACCTCTTTGTTTGCAGCTGGGGGAGGATAACATTGCTGCATTGATGCGTGCCACCAAGAAGTCATACCTCCCCAGGGTGGTTACAGTGAGTCCTCCTGCCTGAGAAGGTGCAAATCCAGGAGCTAAATGTTGGCATTCTCAAGCAGTTTTTTTCTTGCAGGCTTCACATGACTGATGGCCTCTTTTTATTTTGCCAGACATCCATTCCACAGAGAGAGGGGTAAGAAATAGCACTGTAGGTGATGAAAGCCCCATTTCTTCTGTCATCCACAAGTTACCAGGCAACTATGTGTGCCAGCTTGCAGCTGAATGGGGACCTGCAGGCTGGAAAGGCAGACATGCAGGACTTGCAGAGGTAAGCACTGACAGAGGGCTAGAGAGGAGGTCTTACGTCATGACCCAGATCAGAGCCAAAGCATCAGAGTCTCTGGTGCATGTCATGCCCCAGATAAACTGTCAAAAAGTAGACAAGGTCATATACAACATGTACATGTCTCAGCAACACCACGTGTAACTCAGGTTACTCTAGACTTCCAATGGAAATAGTACAGTTAATCGTTAATTGTCTTATCCCAGTTGTCCTACTCTGCCCTGGTGAAATGGGCTTTTTCAGTCAGTCCCACTCTGTCAGACTCCTTTCTTATAAGATGCCCCTCCAGTATTTCACTTAAGATGTGAAATGCTTTTCAGGGCAAAATTGTTTTCTGCCTTCTTTACAGCAGTGAGAACCCCTCTCCGCACTTGTTTCCTGATTTAGCCTTGCTGCTACTTTTTGATTTCATCATACAACCAGTGGGGAATATTAATCAAGGCCTGCAATCATTTGGATTGCAGGTGGTGAAGTGCACTATCTTTAGGTCTTAAAAAGTATGTCCATAAGCAGCAGAAGCAAAGAGATGTAGTTTCCTAAGGACCTGTCTAGAGATTGAACTCTGCTGTCTAGAATGGGCTGTATTGGCACTGCAGTTATTCCCACAGTGAGGTGATCAATAATGCTTGTTTTCATTATTCAGTGACTTTTATCTATTAATTATACAGGAACTTCAGGTTTTCTGAATCTTTCCTACTCTTACAACCTGACAACAGCTTTGTAGCAAACCTAGTTTCCTTGGAAAATAAGTCTAAAATTTTGCAGTAAAAATGTGGGGTTTGGCTTGCTCAAATAGGGTAGATGGTAGGACACACAAGGTCTTAATCGTTAGTACACTGGGTAACAGTGTATACTCGTCTCAACCTGGCCAGAGGAATAAGCCTTCAGCTTTTAGTGGTGGTAAAGCTACTGAAGAAGAGAGAAGTGGAACAGATCTTGGTTACCTCCATCCCAGCTTGGCCTGCCAACAAAAAAATTGGGCAGCAACACATTTTGCACAATCCTTGTGAACTATATAAAACATCATTAGCAAAATATCTTTGATGTGCCCAAGCAGCCATCTGGCATATTCCTAGGAAGTGCTCAGATCCCAAGGGGATTTTTGAGAAAAGTTGGGAGCAGTTGCACTGCTGATGTTTCTGGGCAAACTCCTGTATTTCCACAGGTATCACTTTCACAGAGCAGAACTGCAAAGCAAACTCTTCAGTCCCTGGTGATGGACATAATCACATTGTTGGTAATGTGATCTGCCAGGAGTTCAGCAAACAACATCAGAGCCAGCCCCAGCAATTGTACTTTATTTCTTGGTATCTATAGTTTGTAAGAAGAAATGCACTTTGGATCCTATCATCATTGTAAGTACCGTAGACTTCAATGAGCTGAGAGTGGGTTTTTTTGGTTGGTTTGGTTTTTTGGTGGGTTTTGGTTTGGATTTTTTTTTGTTTGTCTTGTTTTGTTTCATGGGTTTGGTTTTTTTGGTTTTTTGTTTGTTTGGTTTTGGTTGTTTTGTTTGGTTTTGGTTTGGTTTTTTTAATGTTCACTAGATTTATCCACATTAAGAACAAAAACTATTACAACTATTACCTTTTAGGATATCCCATTCCTGACAGTGGCCAACAGAGGATAATGTGAAAATAGTGGATGAACAGGAAAAACATACAGGGGTGCAACCCCGGGCTGCAAAAACTTGCAGGTCAGACATTTCCTAGGTCAGATGTATTATCTGTGTATTTAACAGTCCCCAACAGATTTTGCTTCCAAGTAGCCATCCAGTTCTTTCTGAGCCATATAAATATTAATATGCACAGCACCCTGTGTTAAGGACTTCCACAGCCTCCTTATGTACATGGTGAAAACTATTCCCATGTGTTTGTTTTGAATCTACCAGCTTTGCTTAATGTCCCCTGCTTCTTATCCTGGGAGGAACTAATCAACCTCTACCTCTCACAAAGATATTAATTTCTTCCATTGTTGGTTTTCCAGGTTTTTCTGTTTTCCCACCGATATCTCCTTGTACTCAGCATTGCTGATTTTAGAATTAAAGGCCTCAAGTCATCACAAGATAACTTGCCTTTTGTCATGGATTCCCAAACAGCAGAGCAGGATCCTTGAAATCCAAAAATGTGCCTGGCAATGATGCCTCAACAGCATATCTCTCATGTATGTTCTCAGGAGAAGGAGCTCTGGCAAATGGGAGCTGCTAAGCATTTGGAGTAGCACAACCCTCGTTAAAACATTGCTGTGGCACTTTGCAGAGGTGGTTCTAAATGCATCACTCTCTGCCTTGTGTGATGTTTGTGTGATTTCCAGGGATATAGGGGAAAGTAATTTGTACTGAGACTCTTCAATCAACAATAAAAAACTATTATACAGCTGGAATACTTGGCTGGTTTTCTTGGTGCAGACGACAAATTTTGAACATCTGTGTTGCAATATGAGAGAGATAATCAGACTGTCTGGTGAGGATGGTTGAGGGGCAGTCATTTGCAGAAAGTAGGGCAGCCTCGCGTTTGCACAGAAGGCTGCTTGCTGCTTTGCATACATTGTGATGCCAAGGAAAAGTCTGCTTCACAGAGGCGCTGAACCAGGGAGCAGCATCTCTAGACCCTCTAAAAGGGCACCAGACTCATGATGGTGTGACTTTGATTTAGCGAATTCCTAATTGTGTAGAAGAGCAGATTTGTTTTTACACAGAAGCTTTTAAGCTGTGATGCTGTTTTCAATTGCTTGTCTGCTGCACAGAAGAAAAAGTAGGGAAGACCAGCAAGTGGGTGTAACAGCTGGGTACCTGGACTTTGGAAATACTGGAAAAAACTGCCTGCTGCTTCATTCTCAGCCTGTTGCTGCACAGATTGAATCTGAAGTTAGGATTTAAACAGTGAAATCCCTAGCTAGTGTCAAGTCTGACAGCCGGCTGCATACTGTCTTGCTCTGATACATCTGAACTCCCCCCACTACCAGTTTCAGAGGCAGAAGAACAGCCCTTGGGATGCCTCTTCCCCGTAACTCAGGGTGTGGCCTGATAGCGGGAACACTACTTACCCTCTGCATTTATCAGGGTGGGGGCACTGGAGAGGCGTTTGTAGGCGGTGGAGCAGAGCCATGTGCTCGGTAGCTCCCCATGTGACTGCAGCACAGACTGGCAGGAGCTGAGGAATAGTTGGGCACTATTCCTGTTATATCTCCTCAGAACGAGGTATATTTTTAACAGCTTTTCAGCAGCCAGAGCTCACATCCAGAACCGTAGCAGGGATGTTGGATGGACAGCAATTTTTCCCACTAGCATCTTTTGGTCTCAGTCTGTAGATGGCTGGTTTTTTATCCCTATGTTCAATCCCCCTTGTGCTGTATGGGCATTCCCCTTAGGGCAGCCACCTAGGGAGGCAGACTTTGTGAACAAGTGCCAGGCGTGTATTTCTCAGAGAACAGCCATCTGAGGATGAATATTTGTAGTTGCTCCTGGTCTCTGAGGTGTGAGCATGTCACTTGGAGATAAAAAGCACTTATGTTACCCATATCATAAACCTCTGGTCCCTCAGCCTTAGACAGATGTCTGTCTTTTCCATTTGTTTTGGTCAAGCTATTGTGTAAATGAATCTACATCTTGTTGGTCATACAAATAAAAAAAAAGATTGGAAACACCTTAGGGGAGAGGCTGTCTATATCAGTGCCTATTATAGCTCACACACATCCCTGAGAGGCAATGCCTTATAATTAATCGCTAAATAATTAATAATAAGAAGAAGCAGATACTACTGAGGAAATAATTAACCTCCTTATGCTTTCAGGGAAGTCCTATGGAATGGAAGACTAATTAAAGGCTCTTTAAATGACACAGAAAAATCCCCACTGACCTCAGTTAGGACAGGTTTAGGGACTGAGTCTAATAGGATTTCCTTAGACATCAAATGAAAATAACTTTGTTCCTGTAGGGAAAATTTCTTAATCTGATACTTTTGGTTCATCTGTACAAGTGTGCAGCCTGGATGAATAATTTTATTTTTATTTCATTTAATTTAGGATAGTATGAAGTAGTTAATGATAAGGTATGTTAGAATTTTCCTTGGAAAGCAAGCAGATGGCTAATTCGTGTTGGAATAGGGGTTCTCACAGTTTCATTCGGGCAGTATCATACAAGGGACAAAATTGGCTTGCAAGAAGTATCTTTAGATAACATGATCCATCCACAAAGGCACAGACCAAGAGCATAGCGTCTTTTTCTGTTCATGCCTGAAAGAGACTTTTGCAGTCATTGCAATGTTCCTTCAGGTGAATTCACACAGTCAAGTAGAGGAGATGTGAATTTTCTGTGACTTTTGAGCTGTGATGGCTGAGGGAGCTACAAACACCAGCTAAGCATATCAGGACACACAACTACTCGACATTACTTAATCAAGGTAAGCCATGCAACTGTTGATTTGTAGCTTCATTGGTCTTTTCTTGCAAATCAAAATGCAGTAAAACACATGACCTCCCCAAACCCTTGCAAAGGTATTTTTAAATCAGGGTGAGTTAGAGCTCTGAATTTCATCATTCCCGACAGCGTTCATAATGGACCCCCTTCGAAGGCACGTGTCTCAAGAGCACCTTGATGTACTGATAATGAACACCTCCTGGTTTTCAGGATTCACCAATGTCCTTTGCAAATCCTTCAATTTTTCTTTATCTTCTTATTATACAGGCTATTCCTTCTCTCCTGATACCAAGTAAAGGGGATTGCATTATGCTGCTTTTGTCAAATGCATGATAGAGAGTATGAGAAAATGTCAGTCATTTTGATTCTGTCTTTAGGGCTCTGAGAAAGTTCTGTCTCTCAAGAAACTTCCTATTTTGTCACCTCAGATGTACTTTTGTACCTCAAATGTACTCTAAGTATTAACTTAGAGGTTAACACTCTAGTAGCGCAGTGGAAAATTAAATTGCCTTATATTCTCCTGAAGCTGCTTTTGATGGGATATTCTACATGGAATGGCCTCACCATTTCAGATAATCCACTTTACATGTATTCCCTTCCTGTTGCTTGGCCCCCGATAAATTGTACTAGACATCCTTGAAAAGGTGGATGGCCCAAGGTTATGCTGTATCCCTGGAGCAATTCTGGGGAAGCCTACTTGGTCCCTGTACTCCCTATCTCCCCTCACTGGTGCAATTTAACCAGCAGCTCCAGGCTTAGCCCTGGTGAGAGCCCTGATTCCAGCCCAGTGCATTCAACCCCCAAACCATCAGAGGGAATATCAGCCACACATTTTCTTCACATCTGGGAGGCCAAGAAGTCTCCCCAGTCTTGGCTGTCCTGCTAGCACAGGCCAGCTGCCCCTTCTCCTTTGAAGACCAGGTGCACAAAACTTCAGTGGATGTGGAGGAATAGCAGAAACTTTTAGGTGAATTAGGGTCTTTTGTTTGGTGACATACCTAATCTGACCAAGTTGCTAACTGCTGTGGAAAGGACAGCTGTGTTCTTCTCCTTCTCCCTTGGCTCACTGCTGCTTTTCTGCCAGCTTCCTTGCATTGATTGAACCATGATGCAACCATTAATGAGATGGAGTGATTGCAAACACCCCCCCATGCCCTTGGCAAGATTAATTTTCCAGTGGTGTTTTCCCCCATGCAATTGCAGAGTCTCTGGATCCAATGCAAGGGATATGGAGGAAATATAAGGGAGAGGGTGAGACTTGGAAGCAGCCCACAAAGGACTGCTGGTCCTATTGAATACTACTCAGACATTTGCTCTCCTGTGATTTACACACTTACGAAAACCCTAATCTGGAGCCAACTTTGACAAAGGTCATCTCAGATAAGAAGGAGCTTCCCAGCTGAGTTTTGTTAGCTGAGCTAAGAACAGTATATCACTGTTGTGGCTGGGAGCAGGGATAGACAAATGCAGCCCCTCTGCAGTACAGGGTGGAGCAGTAAAGCTATAGCATCTCCCACAGAAATGCAGTTCTCTTCCTAGTCATCACTCTTGTTTCCGTCCCAAGGGTTAGTGAGGTACAGGTGCCTGACAGTACATTATAGCTCAGTCAGTGTGACAAGTATCGAGCTAATATGTACTAAATATTAATACTGCATGTGGATTTGACCCATCTGGGTGGTTTAGGAGTAATTAGGATTAAATTCCAGAATAAGTCACTGTAATGTCCCTTGTTGCTGGATGGCATCCAAAGAGCAGAAGAAGGTAAGGCAAGGTACAAAAGCCTCCAATGGAATTGGTGAGAGCTCAGGTGGTAGTGACATGATAGATTTTCCTGGCAGGAAAAGCAGTTCAGGATATTTCCTTCCTGCTGGTGTGTGTCCTGCAGTTCCCAGTGTCCCAGCACTTCTCTCCAGCCAGACTGGAAACACGGTCCCTGAAACGATCTGCATTACAAGAAAACACCCAGACCTACAACCTCCCATGCCACAGCCACTGTTGCACAGCATCAGAGAGTCCTTGGAGTGATAACAAACATCTGAAGGCCAGGAACATCTGGTGCCACCACATCGCTGCTGCAACAGTCTGAGATGAACTCAGCTGGTTAGAGCATGGTGCTAATACCTCCAAGAGTGTGGGTTTGATCCCTGTATGGGCCATTCACTTAAAAGCTGGACTTGATAATCTTTGTGGTCCCTTCCAACTCAGAAAATTCTGTGATTCTGTGAATCATCTGGTCCCTGACACTCCAGGGCATTCCTGCTGAGTTTGCTGAGCCTAAAGCTACTTTTGTGTGCAAGCATTTGCAGAATATAGCAGCACCCAATTTAAATTCGGGTTCTTAATAGAGGGATTCACACTTTAAAATTTTGGCCTATAAATCTGTGAAATCTCTTCAAAATTATCTTTCACCTGCAGGGCACTGATGTTTCAGTCCCTTGATGCTGAGACCTGCCTGTTTAGGCATGTCAGGGACCTGTGTTCCCCCAGGCACATGGCAAGTACAGCAGCCACTGTATGAAATGAGAGAAAAACATGGTTTGAGCCTCCAGTTCCCACCCCTAATATATATATCAATGTTTTGTTCTGACTTAAGACATTATTGCATAAATGCTCTACCACTGCCCTAAGGGGATATTTTAAAGTGTTTTGATTCCTTTATGTTGTTTTCTTTTTATTCTGTATATCAAACAGAGCAGCTGAGAGCCTAATGCAGACTCTAGGAAGATTGAATGGTCCCAGCGTCACCATGACACACCCCTCCCTGCAGCAGCAGGTGGCTGAGACGGTGAGTTTTGCCAGGAGAGTAGAAGCAGGAGTATTCTATATTTTCAGTAAGAAATCTCAAGCAAGATTGTACTGACCAGGGCCTTGTGCATACAGCAAAAATATCAGTGGTAAATCACAATGACAATAGGCATCTAGCATCAGCCCTCTGTTTTACTCAGAACATAATTTTCCAGCCCCACTCAGAGTAAATTTTTCATTTCTTTCAAGCCCCCAACCAGTATGCTGACTCTGTTCTGGGTCTCCAAGTAGGCAACTCAACCTCTCAACAATGAAAAGGTCCTTGTGGATGAGCATTTTTGCCACCCTCATGTTGCTGTGACAGTCCTTGTCCAGCACCACACCAAAGGTAGCTCTGAGATTTTCCTTCTCTCCCTCAACCCTAACCATTGACTTCTCAATCCTAGCGACCGACTTACCTTTAAGACAGGGTCCCCACTGTCCAGATACTCAATATTTCTCAGAGATAGATTCTGCAATTAGCTTTCAACTTCTGCAATTAGCTTGCATTTTCTTTCAGCCCCACTGACACATGTCCAGCAGGGCTGGAGGCTTAAACCCTAGTTTAAGCCCTATAAACAACATCCCAGCCCTCCCACAGACTAAGCATTTCCCAGCAGAGGTTGCCTTTACCAGCTTCCATTCTCTTTTGGTGTCCTTCTCCTAGCCCCCATGTAACCATAGCTCTGGGCTTTCAGTTCTGTCCTATAGGGATGCAGCCCTGCTCATGCTGCTTCTGGACACTCTGCTCTACCCAGAGCCTCAGTTTTCTCAGAGAACATTTCACAAAAACACGGTGGTTAAGGCGGGAAGGGATGTCTGCAAGCCATCTGGTCCACACAGGGACACCTGGAGCTGGTTGTCCAGGACCATGTCCAGATAGCTTTTGAGTATCTCCAAAGCTGGAGACACCACAGCCTGTTTTGTGCAAGTTTCACAGGACCTAATATCTAAACAACTGCTGGCCCACTAACACACAGCTTCCCAGCATTTACTGACAGTAGGAAATTATTGTAGCTGCCCCAAAATCTGACTCTTCAAAATTTTCTTCACACAGCTTTTCAGGCTTAAGAGAGGTGTTCAAATCTATGCCTTGCCTATCCTGTGCAGTTTAAAAGATCCGGGGAACTCAAACCCTTTAGAAAAACTCTGGCATAGTAGTAGTAAGGGGAAGGAATTTCCACGCCTGGAGGTGAAATTTGGGAAAGTCCTAAATAATGCACTTTCTGCTGCATTTTTCCTGCTGCAGTTTCTTTCCCTGAGTGATGCAAGAGTCCTTCCTGTCTTCATCTCCTCCTCTCTCACCTGTAACCAAATTAAAATCTCCTCAACATTGCCTATTGTGACTGGAAGCATTGGATAGATGCTTCCCTATGCTGTTTCACTACCTCCAAGTGACCTGACATCCTCAATGACATTTTCCCCCTTTCAGACAAGTGACTCTAGAGTCCCTCAGTACTGGGGGTTTTTCCTCCTTTTCTCCCCTTTCTTTCTTCTCCTTTTCCCTGCCTAAACACCTGTTGAAAAGAAAATGAGACATTAAAAATAGGCACACTTGCTGTGGGAGCAGGGAGGAGCTGCTGCCCCTGACTCAGTGCAGTATTAGATTAGGGCAGATTAGCTCTGGGTTCAGTGTCTCATGGTGAGTTCCAACATCTCAGTCAGATATTTCCCCAGAGGGGAAAAGCCTTTGCTTTCCCTCTGAATTCATCCATCACCAGGAAGACCACACTCATCAAAAATGTGGAATCTGGCATTGCTGCAGGATCATTGTAAGGGTTTAAGAGAGAACATTTCACCACCCTGTATATCTTATCAGACAGCTCCTGGCAAGTCAATTTGGGAAGTGACTACCCTTCCCAGCTGAAGCATTGGTTTGAAGAGTGTAATCTACAGGCACGGGTCAGCTCAAACCAATTCTCCCAAGCTGGGAAACCCAGAAACTCAGAGCTAACAACATTTACAGCATCTACCTGGCTTTCTATGTTCTATATATGTCTCTCTCACAACAGAGTGGCGAGCAATTGCCACCATGAAATACTGCATACACAGTGTCTCATTCCAGGGTGCCCAAGGCTGACTCCATCGACCAGTGCATGATAGTCTTATTCCCTTCTCCTTATGCCTGCAGCCACTCACAGACCAATTTTCGTGTGAGTTTGTCTAGTCCCTGTCTCAATGCAGTTACCCTGCTGCCGCTAATAACAATGAGATTCATGGGTGAACCTTATCCCGTGAGAAAAGTTATTTTTTTCTCTTTGTTTTCTAAAACTCACAGTCTGGTCTTTTTATTGGTTGTGCCTAAATTCTCTGGTCGTAAGAAATAGCATTTCTGCCATTTTGGGTCATGACCTAATAATTTCAAATTACTGTTGTCTCCAGCATTTAGTTGGGTGAGAAACTTCAGGATTTTGAAAGGCAACCGTTTGCTGGGCTGGTTGCAAAACTATTGTTGCTATTCTCTTGCCTGCCAGAGCACAAAGCATGTGTAGCAGTACTCAAAAACCTCTAAAAAAAAAAAAATTACACAGGCTGACATTACAGACTGTCCTGGAGTTTCTCTTAACCCATCCTGTGCCAAAAAGTGGAGTCCCATGCAAGGAGAAAAACAGATAATCTGGGAAGCTAATTTACTCATTTCTTTTCCTGCTCAGGGAAAGCAGGCAAATATGATTAGTATGGATTTTATATACTGCCTGTAGCGATTGTGATAAACGTAACCTCTGCTTTATGACTAATAAACATTAAAAAAATGTGTCCAGAACTGATCAAGATAATGAAATCAAGATGTTTAGTTGTGGCAAAGAAAAATCTTGAGTACTCCCATTTTTTGTTTGCAAAATCAAAAAGAAAAAAGTGTACTGAAATGCAAACGACAGAAAGTCAGGAATGTCTCCTTTTCAGAAATAAAGCCCTAAACAGTTAATGTCATCAAGCAAACTGGAAATAAACCCAAACTTCACATTACTGTTTCTATCAATACACAGTTGAGATTAATTCCGGAGTGTCTGATTTCAGTGTAACCTTTACTTTGCTCTGCTGTTAGTGCTTACTCAAAGAACCAGGCTGAAGCTACAATATCAGATTGCAGGCTGTTTTAGTCAAGTGCTGTTGAAGCTAACTTATCAGAGTAAAAAAAATGGTTATGAGATATTAGCAGCTACTGAGGCTTCACTCACTTTTCCTTTCTTTCTTTTTACTGCCTGCATGATGAAGACCAATTGCTATTTGT
>NW_020884999.1:0-132675 GCF_003945725.1 Corapipo altera
GTCAGGATGCCCGTGATTTCTCACCAGCAGTGTTAGCAGCAGGCAGTGCCAGTCCTGGTCCCAGCAGCTCACTCCTAGCATCCTTTGCCAGCCCTTTGCATCAGCTTTACTCTTCCTTGGTATTTTAAGGTGAGTAGCTGCAAAAAGCCCCAGTGGGTGTTGAGAAGAGCTCGGTAGAAAGAAACAAATGCTACTTGGTATTGCATCCATCAGTGAGTAGGGACAACCCTGAGGAGCTCAGCCAGGGCTGTTGGGGTGTGTGTGGGGTCAGCAGGGAGATACACCAGCTCCTGCTGGAAGAGCAGACCATGGGAGATCTGCTGTGAAGGACTGACAGAATAAAATACAGCCAGTGGATAATAACCCCATGAGTACAGCACAGCAATTAGCATCTTGCCTATCTGCATGGAGATATGTTTTCCAGAGTCACCATCCAGCCTCCCACACCCTAGAAGTACAGACCTGATAGAGTGGTGAAGCTGAGACATCAGATGAAGGGAAGGAGGGTGTTTTAAAAGCACTTTTGGAGAGATCCTGCAGAAACTTCACGTGGTCTAACCCCAAACTTCCATTGCCAGAGTTAAGAGCACACAGTGGTTTTGCAGCACTGGGAGGTGGAAGGCCCTCGAGGAGGGAGTGAGCTCTTGTGATAAAGGGACATTACTGGAAAAGAGAAAGCAGTTCAGAAGGTCTCTGTATGTTATCTTTCCCAAACACAGGGATTTCTTTAGGGCTTAGCTTTTATTTGCCCTTTCCTGCTCTCAGTTGCTGATCACAAGGATATTGCCATGGCACAAGCAGAGCCACACGGTGCTTATAGACCATTTCCTGTCAGTTGTTCTTCTCTCCCATTTGTCCTTTTGCAATGGACCCTCACCAGTTCCCCAGTTTTCAGCCCTTAGAAGATCCTGCCTCTTTGCACGTGTTTCTGGGGGAAGCTGCAGCCACTTGTGGGGGGCTGGATGGTGCCAGTCTCCCTCACACCCCCTGCATGTCCTGCTGTCCCACAGGAGGATGGGGAAGACAACTTGTCCATCCTGGAGTCCATCCAGTCTTGGCTCACCAGGCGCCATGTGAGTGAGTACTGATCTTTTAGGTCCAAGGGCTTGTATTTGGAGGGTGAAGAGGGGGTAATGAGCCACAGGCCTTCTCTCAAGCCAGGGTACTAAGATGGGAAAAAGTCAAGAGAGACAAATTGGGACCCACACAAAAAGGGGTCACCTGAGAAGTCTCTGGGGGGGGATGAGGCAGCTGTGTTGGTTCTAGCTCTGCCCCACAGAGAGCAAGCAGTCCAGCCCATTCTCTGACCCAGCCGAGGAGTCCCGGGAGGAGCGGCCCTGGAGAAAGCGAATGATTTTGTCGATCGTGGCCTCCTGGTACTCATGGGACCACCTGTGTTTGAGGAGAAAATGTGGTTTAATTTTTCTGTTGCCTGAGATGCCACAAGATAGCTCTGTTCATTTGGGCTGGGAGCCCATGGAAAATGGAGCAACACTGGATGCTGCAGGATGCCCTGCCAGGCTGGGACAAGTGAAGGGGAAGCAGGAGGGGAGAGGAATTCAAGTGAACTGCAAAACCTGCCATAATCACTCCTACCTGGAGGGCTGGGGGCACAGGGAAGGGTGTCCTCCCAGCAGTGCTGGCATGGGGAGCTCTGTCACCCAGAGGAGCCTCAAGCACAACACCAGCAACAGGGATGTGGTGGGAACCTTTGCTCCCTGCATGCTCTGGACTTCCTGAAGTGACTCACTGCTCCTTTGACCTGTTCTGTCTCCATCATCTGTTTCTCCCAATGTCCTTGTGCTCTTTGCTACTGCTTATGCAAGATGTTCTCTGCAGGTGTCAAGGAACCCCAAGGCACAGATGGCTTTTACTTACTTGATACCATTAAATTTCAGGACAGCCCTCATGTCCTTGGGAAGCGTTTCTGGATCTGGCCACTCAAAATGATCTGTAACAGGTACAATGTTCTTTCCAGAGTTCAAGGCTGTCACAATCTCCTGCAGGAACATGCAGGTGCTCAGGCTGTGGCCTGTGTCAGCCCATCACCAGCCCCTTCCTGTTCCAGTGTCCACCCAGCTCCCACCTGATGGCATTTCCTACCTTGTGTACCCAGTCCTTGCACTCAGGGTCTTCCATGCATTTATCCAGTGCATTTGGTGAGAGGACCAGCACAAAATTGCGGGCGCTCATGACGCTCTGGATCAGCTTGTCCTCAAATTTCCCTGCCTCCAGCTTTTCCACGTCAATGAACACGCTGAAACCGTGCAGCTGCAGGTGGACCTTCAGCAGGCTGGTGGCAAGAGAGGACAGCACCATGAGGAGAGGTTTCACGTGCTCTCCTACCCCATTGATAAGATATGGTGAGACAGAGGAGCAGCAAAGAGGCTCCCACAGGGAATGGCATGGTTCTTGAGATGCCAGCTCCAGCCCAGCCTGCTTAAGGCTGTCTGGGAACGTGCAGAGAACACAGGGGGCTGATCATTAGCTCCCTGCTGTGATCCCCAAAGAGCACAGCTTGAGGAAAGGGTAAGTTAGTGTCAAAGAGGGGCAAGGTGGCAGTGACAGGACTGGGAATTAGCCTGTTCACCGTGCAGGTTACGGCACGTGCTGTCCCCATTTGCTCTGTGGCTTTTGGCAGCATCTCCCTCCTCCCCACTCCACATTTTTCCCACAACTGATAACCTGCCTTTGCTCTGGACTTCAGCCCAGCACCACAATCTTGCCTGCAGGACTCACCTGGCCAGCTGTGAGCCAGTGCTCCTCCGGTAGCTGATGAACACATCAGTCCCGTTGGATGTGGTTTGCAGCGTTATAGGGGAGTGAAGTGTTTCTAGGCAGAGCAAACAGCAACCAAATGTTAATAAACCCCCAGCAGCTCACCCCAAACACCCCCCAGTGCTCATCCACCCCCTCCCGCCTGCCCCGCAGCGGCGGTGCCCGCACCCCTGGCTGCGGTGAGGATGCGGACGCGGTGGAAGCCCGTGTCGATGTGACAGTCCTCCTGCAGCTGCTGCTCCGTCACCCGGTGCAGGAAGTTGCGGTTGATGCCGCAGGTGAGCAGGTTGTAGGTGTACTGCCGGAATTTGGGGTCGATGCCGCCCAGCCAGTCGGCCAGGTTGCTGCGGTCGCAGGTGGAATAGTTTGCGAAGGTCTTGAGCTCTGTCAGCTCCCGGAAAAACCTGGTGGAGAAACAAATGACGGTGTGGAGGGGGAAGGGGAGAGCTGAGAGACCAGGCAGAACCTAGAGACGTGTGGTAGCACATCTTTTATCTGCCCAGGAGAGAGTGCAGCCCCATGCTGTGGTGAAGGATGAGTGAAAGGAGTAGAAAAGAGAAGAACAGCTGCATGGGAGTGCTGGTCCTTGGGTGTGGGGGTGTGAGAAGCTCAGCTAAGAGGAGAAACTTGGTTAAGTTCCTATCTTTCTGAGTAACTTGCAGGAACCCACATGCCCAGTGCCATAGGTGGTCTTTCTCCATCCAAAACCTCTGCCATGCACTGGCTCCACTGCAGAAATCCCTCTGGGACTGCAAAGTGCAGCAAAAAAGTCCTGGCAGTCCAGGTTTTGCATTTGGAGGATCTCTGTTCTTGTCTTTGCAAGAAGGGAAATGCACAGACCTTGTCCCCAGCTCTGCCACTGTGGTGATGGCCATGAGAGAGTCCAACGTGCCCTGGTGGCAGTTTTACCTTTTCCGAGTGATGCTGGAGTCCATCCCCAAATCCTCTTGCAGCTCCTTCTCTGTCAGCCTCAGCAGAATGTCCCCATCCACCTGGTGATCCTGCCAAGAGAAATCCAGGCTGGAAAGGTCTCAGGAAAAGGTTACACCTCTGCCGCAAGACGGGGCAGAAGGGCCCATCCGTGTGTCCCTCCCCTGGCACAGAGCCCTACCAGAAATCTCTGGCAGTATTTGTTGAATCCGATCTGCTGCAGCCACGTCTGCACCTCGCAGGACTTCCAGTTGGGAACCGTGGGCAGGATGCGCCGAGGAACCTCCTCCCCTATCATGCGCAGCACCTTTTTGGCCAGGGAGGACGTGGTGCTGCTGGTGGAGTAGCACACTATCCTCTTCAGGCTCTGCGTAGCCCCGATCTCACTGAAAATCTGGGGACACAAAAGGTGGAGACTTTGCTTTCCCTCCTCTTCCCCACAGGCTGTGCGGGGCTAGGTGTGCAGGACCAGGGTGCTTGGTGAGCTCACAGGGGAGCAAAAGACACCAAGATGCGGTTGTGGCCACCCTTCCCTTTGCCATCGCCTTCCTTCAGGCCAACCTACCCTTTACCTGTGTTTTCTTCTGCCTGGTTTTGATGGTGGCCTCGGTGCAGAGGTAGAAGGCAGCGATGCACTGGGCTTCCAACCGCGAGCTGTCCAGCAGGGGCACGAGCCGCTGCAGGTCCTCCGCCGTCCGCCCCTGGATGTTGTCACTGCTGCCCAGCATCTCGCAGGCGAACTGCTCCGGGTCCAGCGAGGCGATGAATGGCTCCACCAGAGCCAGAGTCCCTGAGCGCTCCACCTCCTTCTCGATTTCCTTGTTGGTGGCCAGCACCGTGATGGCCAGGCACGCGTGCAGCCGGATGAGTTCGTCTTCTTTTGAGAACACCAGCGGGAAAAGCCATTCTGCTGCCTTCTTCTCGATCATCAGGCGCTGGTTGGCCTGCCCTCCGTACATGGCACAGTTGGCCAAGGCCATGGCGCAGTGCCGCAGCACAATGGGGTCCGTCCAGCGGCACCAGTACAGGATGGCATCCAGGCCTCCGTCAGAGATGAGCTGGAAACAGGTCTCCTCAGTGTGTTTGAACATGTGCTCCAGGATCCCAGAGACGCTTTGCACCAGCTGGGGAATATCTCGCTCCTTGGCTAAGTTCAGAATCACGCCCAGGCCGATCCGAGCAATCCGATCCCTGTGAGAAGGAGAGGCACGGGAAGGTGAAGGGGAGATGGATGTGCAAGGAGTGAGAACAGTGACTTGCATGTGAACTCCCCCATGCTTCAGTGGCATTTGTCCCAGGACAGACAGGTGTTTCCCTGTGGGATACAGGTGCCAGATACGCAACGCAGTGAGATGCAACAGGCTGTGTTGGAAGAACTGGTGTAGGAAGAACCTATCTGGGTCTGATGGAAGAGCTTGTGATGGGACAGGACATGGAGTGCACAGCCCAGGGCCACCTCACTGGATGCTCTCATGCTTGAGGTGGGACATACATAGCAATTAACAGGCAGGGCAGGCTAATGCCAGGCTGGAAATGGATTTGCTGTGTCAGCATTGCTGGGGGTGTGTGAACTGCTTTTTGTTAGGGGGTGAAACTTCTTTGTCCCTAAGCAGTGCTGTCAGGACAGGGCTCTCACACCTGGCTGAGCAGCCACGCAGCCCTGTGCACGTGGACGAGTGTCAGAGATGCCTGTCCTAGGATGGCAGCTGGAGGAAAGCTGTTTGCTTCCCCTGTCCTGTGCTCTCCTAGAAGAGGACAGCAAGAGTCCAGGGCAGGTGGCCAAGGGCCATGGCTGGCCTTGGGAGCCCTGTGCTGCTAGGATGGTCTTAAAGTGACACCTGAATGGGGCTGTGCCCTGAAAACACAGTGAGGAAGGGGGAAATCAGGATCATAGAATGGTTTGGGTTGGACAGGACTTTCAAAGCTCGTCTCATTCTAACCCCCATCCGTGGGCAGAGACACCTTCCACTAGACCAGGTTGCTCCAAGCCACATCCAACCTGGTCTTGAACACTTCCAGGGATGGGGCAGCCACAGCTTCTCTGGGCAGCCTGTGGCAGTGCCTCACCACCCTCTGAGATGGGCTCTTGGCTGCCCTCCCATGAGTTTTCCTGAGGTAAGTAGCAGCTCCATCTTTGCGCTTAGCACCTGTTTGGTGCTGTGTTGGAGCTGTCTGGTTTGTGAGGCAGTGCTGGCACAGATGCCCCATGCTGTGCTGCTCATGAGGGCAGTGCCACGCTTGGTCCCCAGTGGTGGTGGGGTGATGGCACACCAGCCTCTGTGCTGGCAAGCGGGAAGAGCATTTCTGGGAAACCTGTGACCCACAGGGCTCACGCTGACCTTGGGGTGGGTTTGACAGGAAATGCTGTGGAGAGCTCTGGGAAAAAAAAAAAAGCCCTCAGCCTGGGTCTGGCTCCAAGCCCAGACTCGGACATGGAGCTGGATGACAAACACAGCCCCACCAGGTCCCCGACTCCCCAGCAGCTGTAGATGGAGCCAGGGCTGGTCCAGCTCCCAGCTAAACACCACTGCTGCTGTGCACGGAGTGGAAGAGGTCTGTAAGCCAGAGGCTTGGATCCAAGAGGGGACCCCACACCTCCCTGCCATCGATCGGAGGTTGATGGTGGGTCAGGCTGCAGGGAGGAAGGGGCTTGGGGCCCATGGCTTCTCCAAGACCCTGACCCATGAACTGCTCCTGGAGCAGAGATGGCGACTCCAGCAAATGCTTTCTCTTGCCAAGAAGCTGAGTGCTGAATGCAGACCGTGCCAGTGATGCCTTCTGGGATTAAATTCCACCCTAATGGGCTTTTCTAATTTAGTTGTCGCTTATTTTTGCCTGCCAGTGCATGCAGTGAGGCCCAGGCTGGGAGTCCACAACCTTACAGCAAGAGACATCACCCAGGAAGCTGGAGCAACACTTTGGCCAGGCTCCCTCCACGTGCTTTCCAGACCCCTGGCTGGGGATGGCTGGGCTGGGGTGCTCCAAGGGAGAGTGGAACTGGCAGAGTGCATTTGGGGTGTTGGAAGGGCGGGTTGTGTGTGGGTGCTGCATCAGCAGTGCTGTGCATTTGGACGTGTCAGGGTGCACCTTTGTGCACACGTTTGTACACACACACACACACACACACACACACATGGAGGCACACGATCCCACCCTACCTCTGCCCATGCTCTGGCAGAGCCAGCCCAGCGCCTCTCACCTGTCCTGGGCAGCAGCACATGTGTCTGAGTGAGGGGCCATGGGCTGGGGGGCTCTGAGGCCCACCCACCAGCCAGCCCCCTCCTTATGGCTCCGTTCCAGCCCTGGTCAGCAGCAGGAAGTCTCTGAGAAGTGGCTTTGTCCTCCTCCTCCCGCTGCAGTTATGGCTAAGGGGGAGTTGCGTCTTGTCCTTGGGGTCAGATGCTCTGAGCCAGCCAGACTGACTCAGCTCGATCACAAAGGGTGGCCCCAGGCTGAGGGGGGCACCCCAATCCTCACCAGCATCCCTGAGCTGGGGCCAGTCCTCCCCCCAGCTGTGGAGGAAGGGAGCAGCTGATACTATTGCCTGGACATGAGTCAGGGACCCTCAGTGCAAGTGGTGGGTGTGGGGGGATACGGTGGGGGTCTGAGGGGCTTGGTGCACCAGGAGCACCCAGAGCAGGGAAATTTATGGGGTGTGGGTGAGATGGGTGCAGGCAGGTCAAGGCCAGATTGGATGGGGCTTGGAGCAACCCGGTCTAGTGGAAGGTGTCTCTGTCTATGGCGTGGGGTTGGAACTGGATAGTTTTTAAGGTCCCTTCCAACCCAAACCATTCTGTGACCCTGTGAAAGAGCTGATGGTGCCTGGGGCGGTGGGGAGGGCTGTGCCTGGCAGGGCAGGGGGCTCTTTGCAGACTCACCTGTTTTCTGCCACCAGGATCTGCTCCAGGAGTTTTCCTGCCTGGCACTTGGTCTCCAGCTCGGCGGTGTACAGCAGGTTGAGCAGCAGGTCCAGGCCCCCCTCCAGGCGGATCACATCGCACAGCACCTTGGCCACGTCCCTCCCCAGCGCGGGCATCCCCCAGGCCTCCTCCACCAGGCGGAACACCTCGGTGATGGCCGCCCGCAGCCCCTCGGGGGTGGTCGCCTGCGTGGCTTGGGCGATGGCCCGGCGCAAGGCGGGCAGGACCCGCTCCAGCGCCTCCCGCACCTCGGTGCCCACCCCTGGGGAGACCCCCCGGTGCTCCCGGGCGCTGCCCCCGCCCGCCCAGCCGCCCGCCCGGCTCACACACTCGGGCACCGTCAGCCGCTCCGCGCTCGCCATGGCCAGGGACCGGCCCAGGGTGTGCAGGGAGAGGAGCAGGGCGAGCATCCGTGGCTGCTACCGCAGCATCCCCTGCCACCCACCCCGCACAGGGATTCCGCGCTCCTGCGGGGACGCGGGTGGCCTCGGGGGGGGGGCACGGGAGGGGGGCCGCGTCCCGCTCCCCCCTCTGTCCTGTCGGGATGCGGAGCTGGAAGCGGAGCGGGATCCGCCTTCCCCGAGCCGGGCTCAGCATCCCGGTCCCCGGGGCTGATGTCACCGGGCGTAGGCGCCGCCTCTCCGAGGAGGGGCTCGGTCCGGCAGCTGAATCCCCCTCCCGCTGCAGATGCTCCGGCATCCCCCCAGACCCCTCCTGCCACCAGCCGTGGAGGGATTTAACAGAAGCGTGGATGTGGCGCTTGGGAAGAGGGCTTAGAGTGGGCTTGGCAGGGCTGGGATAATGGTTGGACTCGATCTTAGAGGTGTTTTCCGACCTAAATTCTACGATTGTGGCCTTTCAGTACTTAAACACGCCTTACAGAAAAGAGGGAGAGTGACTATTTACTCAGGTAGACAGTGATAGGACACGAGGGAATGGTTTTAAACTAAAAGAGGAGTGATTCAGATTGAAAATTAGAAGGATGTTCTTCCTTGTGAGGGTGGCGATGCACTGACACAGCTTGTCCAGAGAAGCTATGGATGTCCCACCCCTGAAAATGTTCAAGGACAGGCTGGATGAGTCTTGGAGCAACCTGTTGTAGTGGAAGATGCCCTTATGCTCACCAGGAGGCTGGAACTAGGCACAAACAATTCCATGATTCCACTGCCCTCTCTGCCCAGCCTGAGCTGGGGCTTGACCTGCTGTCCCTGTGGCCCCCCACCTTGCCCGAACTGCTGCTACGGTGGTCAGTCCACAGCAGGCAGGGACTCCCACACTGTTTTTGCAGCAGGTCTTTCCAGGACCTGCTGCGACCAGGGAGGGGGACACAGGGTGTAGGTAAAGGGTCAGGCACTGTGGTGAGCACAGCTGTGGGCACGGTGAGGCTGTGGCCACCCTGGCACAGTTTTGATTCCATTTGGTATCAGCAGGGGGCAAATACCCTTTGCTTGGTGGAAATTCAAAACAGCTCTTCTGGGTGGGCTCGGGATTTGCATGATAAAGGAAAGAGCAGAGGAAGCCTGGGCCTCTTTTGTTTTCTTTTTTCCAGGCCAGACGTGCTCAGGGCAGAAATGCTTTGGACATTTCTCGCCTGTGCTGGGAGGAGCAGCTTAAATCCTTGGCTCCAAAACCAGGTTGTTGCCAGCTCAGCCTGAGACTTAAATTCAGGTTGATGTTTTGATGTGACAGAGTCGCTTTTAATCCTCTCTGAATCCACTGCGCAGGGACAGACAGAGAAGGGGACATCAACTCACAGTGAAGGACTGGAAACAAGGCACCCCGAGTGGTACGATACAGCGGGAGAGGCTCGGCACAGAACCAGTAAGGATTTTTCTGATAAATTATTATTAATCAGGGGTAACGATACAGCCATTGCAGTGCAGAGCAGCAGAGGGATTTGCTGCCCGGGGGCATCAAAATTCAAACCATTCCCTCAGGCTTGTCCTGACAAGGCAAGAGAAACTGAACTTTGCTTTCCTTCTAGTTTTCCTTTGCTTTGCTTTGCTTTTTGGGAGGGATTTCTAGCCCCGGCAGCCTGGGCTCTGGGGTGGCAGGGGTTCCCAGCCTTTTACTGGGGGATCAGCCCCACCACCTGAGCTCTCCTTGCTGGGTTTGCTCAGCCCTTGGCTACAAGGGGCTCCCCAGGGCCCCGTTATCCAACTAGCCCCTCTCCTGGGATCTCCTCCTGGCACGGAAGGGCTCTCTGAGCCTTCATGGGTCTGTGGCTGGTGGTTGGGAGCCTGGAGCAGCAGGAGGGAGCTTTGTCTCAGCCGATCAGCAAAAGCAGCTCAGACATTGCCCAGCCCTTCTCCCCCAGAGCCTCCCGCAAGCCTGAGCCCTCCCAGGGCTCTTGTCCCCCAGGCTTGGTTCAACAGGGGTGGGATGAAGTCGTAGTGCAGCACTGGACTGGTGCTGGCAGCTGGGGACAATGCCAGCCCTGCCATAGCTGAGGTCAGGGGACAAGGAGGGGCGTGATGGGCTGCAGGAGAAATCCTACCCCAACGACCCATGTCTGGTGGGTGCCCTCAGCTCCCTAGGGCTTCCCAGGTGGAAATGCCTGTCTCAAAACCAAATAAAGCTCTTTTTAACAAGGATGGGAGCACATGATGCCAGGAACTGCCTGTGTCTGATCTGGCAGAGGAGAGACCCCTGGAGAAGGGGGCACCCTGCTCAGGTTCTTCTCTCCCCAAATCTTACATCACTTAAAGCCCAGAGCTTCACTGCTCCTGCCCCAGGGCTGGGAAGGACCCCATGGAGCTCCTGTCCCAGCAGTGCTGTGGCAGCATAGGCAGCAGAGGAAGGGTTGCTGCAGCCTCATGTACACTTGCTCCTTGCCCCTGATTAAATAACCATCCCAGAGTTATCAGGAGCTGCCAAAAGAGCTAAGTTGACATTAATTAGTAACCAAAAAGGTTGGTTGGAAGGGGAATGACGGGAGCAAAATACACAGGCTTTTGTTTGCCTTCTACAGGGAAAGTGCAGAGGGCTTCTGCCCTCCCTCTTTCCCGGCCACTCACCTCTGGCCTCTGGTCCCCATGCACAAAGGTGGCACCTGCCCCATCCCAAGCCACCATGCTTTGTGGCTCCCCCGGTCTGTTCCCAGCCTTGACACTGAGAAAGCTGAAATCCCAAGAGTGGGCTGGGGTAGAGCTGCCTGCACATGTGGGGAGCCCTGTCCCCCACAAACACACCTGGCTCCATACAGACTGCGGGGGAAGCTGAGTGGGAGATCATCTCTGCCCCTTTTCCCCTGTTCTGACCTTGGCCTGTTTGTTTTGTCCTGCCGGGGCAGGCTGAGCAAACAGTGGATGCTGGGGCTCCGGCCACTGCCGCGCTCCAGCCCTCTCAGTCACAGGAGGGCTGCGCTCCCGGACACCCAGGATGAGGCTGCTCTTCCCTGCCCTGGCACTGGCCCTGCTCGCCACCACCCGTGCTGCTGAAGGTGAGCCTTAGCCAGCCAGGTGCCCCACGCCAGGTGCTTTGGGGATGGAGCAAGTGCAGCTCCTGGGCTGATGGAGGGGCTGAGGAGCCTGGGCAGGGGAAGGAGGGACCAGAGGGTGGCTGTGGCCACTCGCGACACTGGCTACACTGCAGGACAAGGAGAAAGCAAGTGGGTAGCACATGGGTATAGATGGTGCCTTGGCAAATCCCTGGCCATCCTACAGTTGAGCTGCCAGTGTGGAGCTGGGACCCTGACACAACCTTGTGCAGGGCTCCCATCTCAGCAGGACCTGGGTGGGAGTGGGGCAAGGTGCCAGGTAGCCCCTGATGGTGGGTTTGACCATGAAGAAGTGGTGTGCCCCTAATCATGACATACTCAAGTTTGCTTTCATCCCTGGGGCTGGGCTGGGGGGAGGCATAGGCCCCACTTCCCACCCCACATTACTCTTGTGCTGTGGGGTGGCTTTTGCAGACTCCTGCGAGGGCCGCTGTGATGATGGCTTCGACGCACAGCGCAAGTGCCAGTGTGACAGCCTCTGCATGTACTACCAGAGCTGCTGCAGTGACTACTCCACCGTCTGCAAGGCCAAAGGTACCGGCCCTGCAACCTCCCTCCTGGCTGGGGCATGGGAGGAATGGGGTGACTGTGGGTGCCTGACACTGGGGTAGCTCAGGGGGTCTGTGCTGGGTCAGCTCTGCACCCACCTGTGTCCACAGGGTGAAGTCAGGGCACTGTAGCACATGGGGTTTTTGGGAGCTGGCTCAATGCCACCCACAGCGTGGGGTCCATACAAATTGGATAGATTGGATAGTAGGAAAATATCTTCACTGAAAGGGTGGTCAGGCACTGGAATAGGCTGTCCAGGGCTGTGGTGGAACCACCGTCCCTGGAAGTGTTAAAAAAGAGTAGTCGTGGCACTTGGGGACATGGTTTAGTGTTGGACCTGGCAGTGTTGAGTTAACAATTGGACTTGATGATCTTGGAGATTTCTTTCAACTTTAACAATTCCATGATTCTATAAATCCGTATTGCCTGGGAGTGAGCGGCTCCCGCAACCAGACCCAGTGGGAGACACTCAGGGCTTCCTGGGACCAAACTGCTCCCCCCCACAGTGACCCGGGGAGATGTCTTTGCCTTGCCTGAGGATGACTACCTTGACTACAACCTCACTGTCGACTTCGGAACGGAAGAGCCCCCTAAGGCAGACCCCACGGAACTGCCCACATTCCCATCACCAGTGGAGACCACACCGGAGAGCAATCCAGGCCCTGAGGAGACAGAGCTGCCTGTGGACGTGGTGCCCACAACAGATGTGTTTGTGGAGCAGGATCCCGGGGACGAGCCTGAGGAGCTGTGCAGTGGGAAACGTTTTGACGCCTTCACAGACCTGAAGAACGGTTCCCTTTATGCTTTCCGAGGTACCTTGGGGACCTTTCCCAGGCACATGGGACATGCTGTCGCACTATCACCCCACAGCAACACCTGGAGTCCCTCCTATCTCCCTTCTCTCCCCAGGGAAGTACTTCTATGAGCTGGACAAGACGAGCGTGCGGCCTGGCTACCCCAAGCTGATCAGCGACGTCTGGGGCATTGAGGGCCCCATCGACGCAGCCTTCACACGCATCAACTGCCAGGGCAAGACTTACCTCTTCAAGGTGGGCTGGAGCTGAGCTGCAGGGCTGGGGGAGCTCCCGGGGTGGCTGGCACAGACCCTGACCCACCCTATCCCCTCCTGGCACCCTCCATGCACCCACAAACATAGTGGTTGCCAGACATCCCCATGCCCCTGTGGCATTTCAGAGGCCCCAAGCAGCCACAGCCTCACGATGGGGCTCCCCAGTATCCACTCACTCCCCATGGCAGACCTGGGCCTGGGGGATGCTGCACCCTGACCCCACTCTGTCCCACACCCCCCAGGGTACCCAGTACTGGCGCTTTGATGATGGAGCCCTGGACCCCGGGTACCCACGTGACATCTCCGAGGGCTTTGAGGGCATCCCGAACAACGTCGACGCAGCCTTCGCTCTCCCTGCACACAGCTTCCACGGCAATGAGAGAGTCTACTTCTTCAAGGGTAAGGGGTGCAGCCCCCAGCTCCTGGGCAGAGCCTGGCACCAGTAGGACACCCCTCTGCTGCTCTCCCTTGGGGGTGTGTCCCCCACTAATGCCCTGCACATCCTCTCCTAGGCAAGTACTACTGGTCCTATGACTTCGCCCAGCAGCCCACGCAGGCCGACTGCGAGAAGTCCTCCCCCTCCACCGTGTTCAAACACTACGCCTTCATGAACCGGGACAGCTGGGAGGATGTTTTCCAGATCCTCTTTGGCGGCAGGATGAGTAAGGGCTGGGCCAGCCCTGGGGGAAAGGGCTGGCGGGTGCCAGTACAACCCACACAGACAGGGCACAAGGGGTGCAGGCACCATGGGAGGGGGGTGCAACACCCTGCATGGGCAGGCTGGATGAGCCACCTTGTCCTGCCCAGGCCATGCACATGAACCCCCCAGGCCACAGATTCATCTCCCACAACATCCCAAATCCCATACTCTCAGCCCTTATGCCCTGCACTACCCAGCCCATCACCAGCCACCTCACACCACAGCATCACTGCTGGGGACTGTTTATTGTCACTGGAACTGAGGATGCCACAGGAAGCCCCAGGTCTGGGAAAGGGGAATGAAAAATGGAGAGAAGGGGGCTCAGCAGCACAGGGTTGATCCCAGCCAAGAGTGGGGTTGGGGGCTGCTCCCACCTCTGTCTGGCCTGTTTCCCCACCACACATCCTTCCAGACGGGGATCCTTTGGAGCATTCCTGTGGGTCTCTGAGCAGGCACTGGGAGTTTTCCATGGAGCTGGGCTCAGCTCACCCCATACACTGCTGCTTCTCTTACTCACCCCCTGCTCTTTTTCCAGCTGGGGCAAGTGGCCCACGGTACATCAGCAGGGACTGGCGAGGGGTGCCCAGCCCGCTGGATGCTGCCATGGCCGGCAGGATCTACGTGGCCTCCCACCAGCCCCGGAGGAGGAAGTCTCGCCGCCAGCGCAAGAGGTACAACAGCCAGCGGTCCCTGAATTTGGGATTGTTTGGCTGGCTGCAAAACGACTCTGACTCCGCGGGTGTCGAAAGCGATGGGCTGTCAGGCTCCAAGTGCAACACGCTCCAGAGTGTCTACTTCTTTGTAGGAGGTGAGTCTGGCATGGCAGAATCTGGGAATGATGTGGCACTGGGGCTGCCAGGGCAGGGGGAGGGCTCCTTTCTCTCTGTGACATCCCCAAGCACTGGGACACAGTGGGAAGGTGCCCAGGGCTGGCAGTGAGGGCTGGCAGCTCCCCACAGCCAAGAGCAGTCCTGACAGCCATCTCCCCTTCCTCCCAGACAAGTACTACCGCGTCAACCTGCGCACCAAGCGCGTGGACCTGGTGCAGCCGCGCTATCCCCGCTCCATCGCCCAGTACTGGCTGGACTGCCCGCAGCCCGGGGAGGAGAGCACCTGAGGGGGATCCCCGGAGCCGCCGGCAGCACAGCCCCAGCTAGACAGAAATAAACTGTGAGTGCCGTGCAGGCTGGAGAGCCCTGTGTGTATGTCCATCCAACGGGTCTGCGTGATCCTTGTAGTCCCAGATCCCTGTGTCCCCAAGGGCTGTGGTTGTCCCCCCAGCCCGTGCCAGATCCCTGCTGCTGGCCCCATCCACGGTGTGACTGTGGCTGCTCAGATCTGCTCCGCCAGCCAGTCCAGTGCCTCTTCCCACTGGAGGAGAGGGACAGTGCCGGCAGCTGCCAGCAGAGAGCCAGCAGGGTCAGCTCTCCACTGCCCCCAGGATCAGTCCACAGCCCCGTGTTTGAGTGGCTGTGCTGAGGATAGGTGCTCATCCCGGAGGGGCCCCATCTGAGGCCCTACCTGGTCTCCTCTCATTGCCCTGCTCACCTCTGGGCTCTGGCAATCCTGGCCATGGTGGTGCTGAAGGGATGACCCTTCCCTCGGGGCTGGGACCGTGCTCTGGGCCTGGGAGCTCCTGAAGCAATGGGTGCTGCTGAGACAAGCTCCTGCTTCTGCCCTGGCTCCTGCCATGAGGACATGAACAAACCCTGACCCACTGTCTCACCACCACCCCAAAACCCCAAGGGCTTCTCCTGAACTGCAGCTGATGCCCAGTGGCCCTGGCTCTCACCGCTTTCCCTGGTGTGGCTGGGGGTGCCTGTGGAGCTGATGGGAGTCAGGCAGAGCTGTGTCCTCCTGTCTGAGGGGCAGAACACCAGCACTTCCCTCGCGGGGAGACGGCTGCGGCACGGGGGGCACTGGCAGTACCTGTGGGAGAGCAGAGAGGGCAAGGCTGCTATGCCACACTGTGCCACCCCCCGCCAAAGAGCCCTGGGGCTGTACCTGGGACACAGTAGCATCAGCTGGCCCGGGACAGCACTGTGGGCACCCTGGGCAGCTGGAGCGGCTGGAGGCAGGAGGCAGCTTCTGCAAGAGTGGACAGCAGCAGGTGGGTGGTTTATGCATCCTCCCCTTGCCGTGGGCAGGATACACATGGAGCCCGGGGTCCCCCACTCTCACCGGCAGCCGGGGGATGGAGGCAGATGTTGTGTTGGGCTGCCGGAGCCTTGTGGAGTGGCCAGGGGAAATTTGGGGGGCGTGGGCACTCCGGAGCAGGGGCTGGCTGTCACAGGAGCTGCGGGTGGCTCTGTGGGAAGGGCCATCTGGGATGTCACCACTGGGGTCTGGAGACAACCGGGGCTGCCTGGGGAGCAGTGAGGGAACACGGCAGGGCATTGGCAACCTTCAGAGAGCCTCAGAGCCCTGCCCAGCCCCACAGAGTTCGTGGGAGAAGCTGGCTGGCACTGACTGTTGTCCGGCTGGGGGCTCTGGCTGTCCCATTGAGCCCTTGATGCGCTGTTCAGGGGTCCCGCACATGCCCCCCATACCTCATGTGCTCATTCTCCACCACGAAATTCCGCAGGAGACCGTAGAGGCTGGGCCAGGCT
This sequence comes from Corapipo altera, assembly GCF_003945725.1. Lineage (NCBI taxonomy): Eukaryota > Metazoa > Chordata > Aves > Passeriformes > Pipridae > Corapipo > Corapipo altera. The sequence continues at coordinate 16,055 of NW_020884999.1, forward strand.
GGCGTTCCCTCCGAAGGGAGCTGCCTTTCAAGAGGGAGGTGATGCAGCCCTGCAGGGCCGTACCTGTCTCCCCAGCTCAGGCAAGCTTTTGGAGGGTTCCCTGGGACCTCTGTGCGCCTCACTGGCACCCTGGGTAGGCACAGCTGCTGGCGCAGGGAGAGGTTTTCCAGCTTTAGGGCATGGATTTCTTCCTCCAAGGTTTGCAGCAGCTTCTCCCGGGACACCTGGGAGCATAAGAGAGTGGCTCAGGGGGGTCCAAAAAGAAGGGCAGAGGGGCTCAGAAGGGTTCCCTGTCTGTAGTACCCTGTTGGCCAGGGGTCTGGTGGTGACCCTCCCAGCCCGGCTGGCATAGTGCAGCGTACTTAGTGTCTCTGAGAGGCAGCGTGAGGATGGAGAGATGCAGGCGACCTGCAGACAAGGAAGAGATGCAGGTGAGCTGTCACTGTCCCCCTCCACCCCTCCAACCCATGGGGCAAGACCCCTACTCAGCCCTCTTCCATGCATGTACCATTAGGGTGATGCCCGAGCCACCCAGGGAGTGGGCCAGCAGCTGGGTGAGCTTGCTGTCCCGGTATGGGATGTGTGTCCATTTCCCTCGGGGTTTGGCCAACAGAGAGATGCAATGTCCTGCCGAAGGATGAGCCACAGAGGGTGCAACAGGGCTCTGGTGAGGACCAGCAGCCTGTGCTCCCCTGGTGGGTCACACAACTCTTACCCAGTGCCAGGAGGCTGCGGTTGATGCTGTTGGCCTCCACGGAGAGCTCCCCGCTGGAGCCGGTCTCCTTCACCCGCTCGCTGCCGGCCAGGTCCACGAAGCACAGTGTGCCCTGCTTGCTGGGGCAGGTGCTGGGCTGGGGGACCCGTGTTGGTGGAGTAATGCTTTGGTGCCCCTCAACCCTTTCCTGTGGCCCACAGCAGTGCCTCGATCCCTGGGTCTGGAACTGGGCTCCCTGCTGTTCACCACAGCCCCATCATTGTGACTTTGAGGAGGAGGACATGACCCCACCAGCCTGGGGCTGTTTGCACCCCCACAATGAGCCCTGGGCCCCCCAAACCCTCCCCCAGAGCAGGACATGTGCTCACAGCCCGGCTGTGGATGTGGATGGTCAGAAGAGCATGGCTGCGGCTCGAGTGCCTGTTGAGGGCATGCGCTGAGGTCCGTCTCCTCTGGGATCCTGTCAGAGATGGAATTGAGAGCTGCAGGGAGGCAGGACACCCCACACTCTGGTAGAGCATCCACTGCCCACCCCCTGACAGACTGGAGCCTGCCTTGGCTCTGCAGCAGGAAGGGAAGCTGTTCCTCTTGGCTGTCATCGGAGCCCCACCAGCCCTGGGAACAGTCTGCAGGGGGCTGAATCCTGCCATACCAGGTCTAGAACCCCCTGAACATGCCCCAGCCCTGCACCCGTGGGTGCAGCACCTTGCAGGAGCAGGCTGACAATGGCCTCCAGGCTCTCGAAGTCCACACTGAGCTGGTTCTCCACGTAGAAGCCGCGGGTTTTGCTCCACCGCAGGGGCAGAGCGCACGGCGGCCCCGGGCTCAGCAGGTCCCGGACCTGTGGGTATGGCAGAGGGAAGGCACAGGGGCAGTGGGGCACAGAGTGCCGGCAGGGCCGGATGGGGGGCTGGGCAGGCACTTACCTGCTCGTTGTAGATCTCGAGGTAGGAAGCACTGAGAGCCAGGTCTGAGCCACGGCTCCGGCTCTGCTCCAGGAGGCAGGCGAAGGACCTCTGCATCAGCCCCAGCAGGGCCGGGGACGCCGGCTGGGTCTCACTCTGCGGAGATGCCAGAAGGGTGAGTGGTCAATAGTATTGGGCACCCACCTGCTCCAAGAGCGCATGACCGAGTGGGAAGAGCCTATCCCACCACCAGGGTGAGGTGCGGAGGGACAACGTTGTACCTGGGTGAGGGGTCCCATCAGGGTGTAGGTCTTCCCCGAACCTGTCTGCCCGAAGGCAAAGACGGTGCAGGAGAAGCTGGGGAAGATGCTGAGCGTCGGGCATGGCCCCAGGCCGTGGCACAGGGATGCCACCTCCCGGCACAGCCCCGGCAGTGCAGACCCGCCGACGATGCCCGGCGTGGGGTGAATGGAGGTTTGGGGTCCACGGGGGGCCGGCCAGGACTTACCCATCTATCGCCAGCTCCACCAGCTGCCTCATCCCGCTGCCTTCGAACACAGCCTCCTGTGAGGCGCCGGCGTCGAACACGGCGCTGAACCCAAAGGTGGCATCGTGCCTGGCTGCGCTCACCTGGGCGTGGGGACAGAAGCATCTCAGAGGGTGCCGCAGCACCCCCCGACCCCCCGGCTGGGAGGTGGCACTTACGTGGACCGCACCGTCACCGAGGCTATGCACAACCCGCCGGTCACCTCGCCGCGTCTCCGTACAGGTCAGTGGTCGGACCCTAACGATGGGGCGTGCATGGGAGGACACAGAGGTGTCACTGCTTGTGGACTCTGGGGAGCTCCGCTGTGCCCCTGCCCCAGGCAGGGAGATCCCTGCCGCGCCCCCGAGCCCTTCGCGTCCCCCTCCTTACCTTAGCACCACCCTCAGCCGCGTGTCTCTGCCCTCCACGGGGCCCTCCCGCTCCTCTCTGGGGCTCCTGTGGGGAGCAGAAGGCAGTGGGGTGGTGGGTGCCTCCCAGCTGGGGGTTCTGCCGGCCGGCACCCCGATGGGGCTGGGGTAGAGGGAGCCGCGGTCATGCTGCGCTCAAGCCGCCCTCCCGCGCCCACTGTGCCCCGGGCCCTGGCAGGGGACAGAGCTCAGTGTTCCACCATGTCTCCGCAGAGGGACGGTCCAATGCCCCCAGTCTATTTGCGATGCCTCCCCCGCCGGCTGCATCAGCCGGGCCGCCACTGCCCAGGTCCTGTTGCTCCAGGACGCAGTGGCCTCCCTCCGCTCCGTCTCCCTCACAACTTACGGTCTCTCCTGGCCCCGTGGGAGCGTTCTGGGCCGGGGGTCCGTCTGGGGCTCCCCACCCCGCTCCCCCTCCGGCTCCATGCGCCCTCCAGCACCCCGCAGTTGGGGGTGCCCGCAGCTCCCGGCCTGCCCCGGCAGGAGCCACCGCCAGCCGGCCCGGGCTGCCCCGCACAACCGGTACCACCGCTCCGGTTAAACATTGACCGTGCCAGTCCCGCAGGAGAGCGGCGGCCGCACAGCGGGGGGCGAGCGGGGGGGCGGGCGGGGAGCCGGAGAGGGGGCGCAGGGGGCAGGTGGGTCACCGAGCCCGGGGATCCTCACGGGTCGTACAGTGCCCCGACGGCGGCGGGGGGGATGCCAGTACGAGCAGTGGTGGGATTACTGGTCCCCGAGGGTGCAGGGGGGACGGCCCCCGAGTCAGCCGAGGCTATCGGGCACTGCCATCGGGGGCGCGGAGCGAGGACCGGCCCCGGGAGCCGTCGGGAAGAGATGGGGTGGGGGGGCAGCACCGCCCGCTCGGGGCGGTCCCAGCCCGCCGGGGGGACTCGTGGGGGATAAAAGCCGGGGCGGCGGCGGCGGCGGGGCCGGGGGAGCCGGGCAGGATGAGCGCGGCCCCGGGCACCTCCCGCGCCCCCCAGCCGCTGCTCCGCTTCCCCGAGGGGGCGGGCGGGCCGGGCGGCGGGCGGGCGGCAGGGGGAGGTGGCGGCCCGGGGCCGTGCCCCTGCCCCTGCCCGGGGGGGCCGCGGAAGAGGCGGCGGACCACGTTCAGCCGGGGGCAGCTGTCGGAGCTGGAGCGGGCCTTCGCCGCAGTGCCCTACCCAGACATCGCCACCCGGGAGCGTCTGGCCGAGCTCACCCAGCTGCCCGAGGCCAAGATTCAGGTGAGCGCGGGCGGGACCCTCCCCTCCATCCCACCCTCCCGGGGCCGGGACCTCCCCTATTCCCCAGGGGGCTGCCCCATCGGGCCGCTGTCCGTGTCTCACAGTTCCCCTCGCCCGTCCCAGGTCTGGTTCCAGAATCGCCGCGCCCGCAGGATCCGCAGCGCCAAACCGGAGCCTCCGCCGCTACCGCCGCTGCCGCCTCCCGGGGAGCGGGGTCCCCCAGCGGCACCCCCCGACGGCAGCACCCCGGGCCCGGCCCCTGCTCTGCCGCCGCCGGGAGCCCGCAGCCCCGCTCGGGGCCTCCCCACCTCGCTGGGCTCCATCTCCGACCTCATCTACAGCGCGGCCATCACCAACCTGGGCGAGCTGTAGCCGTGGTGGGGACCCCCTGGGCACTGGGGACCCCCATGGCATCGCGGCCCCCGCAGATTAGCGCCACGATTTCATTAGGGTGTGGAATTACTGCCGGTCCCGAAGGTCCCGAGGATGTCATCCAATATCCTAAATGCCGGTGCGGCTGCGGCGGGGGCAGCTCCCCATCAGCCCCCTAATACCGACTAATCTTTTGGAAAAAAATACCTTAATCTGGGGCCGTATCCACGGATGATTGTGGCACAGCCGCCCCTAATCCGCAGGCACGTTCGCAGGTGCCGGCAGATCTCCCCGTATCGGATATTAAACTGTGTTTCCACAGGGGCTTAGCTGCCATCAGAGCATTAATCACCGTGTCCAGCCCTGGCAGGGTGCCCACCCAGCAGGTGTCCAGGTCTCCTGGGCTTGGCAGGGACAGCCTGGGTGCCCCCTCCCCACCGTGGCTGCACTAAGCTGGCTCTGCTCTCCGCTCCGTGACACCCAAAAAGGCCCCAGGATGTGCATTAAGGTGCATCCCCTCACTACTCCCAGAAGCTGGGTACCCTTTGGCAGAGGGTTGGAAGCACCATGCACCCCTCACTGCTCCATCTACAGCTCCTGCTCCTCCCTGAGGCACCAAGAGCCACAGGGCCATGGCTCAGGTCACGCAGCTCCTGTGTGAGGACACTGAGCTGGGTGCTGACCCCAAAGTGGCTGCACCAGACTCTGTCATCCTCCTGAATGGGTCTGTGTGGATGATGAAAGGGCTCGTCCTCAAACACCAGCTGGGTTGGGTGCTGCCATCTGAGCCTCGAGAGAATAAGGGTTCCCAAAAGCAAGTGAGGGATCAGACAGAGCAGAGGGCAGGCAGAGGGGGGTTTTGACACGGGATGGAGCAGGATGCGGAATGCAGAGGGAAAGGAAAGATTCACAGTTCCCCGTGGTGTCTTTAAGATGTGTGTTCCACGTACCAGCAGATGTCCCCCAAGATGAAGGAAGAAGGTTACAAACACACAATGTTATTTATTTCCAGAATACAAGCACAGGAACTTCACAGGAAAACAGGAATGGTGGGAGCTGACGCCCCTCTCCATGCTGGGGTGGTCAGAGTCCGCAGCCATTCCCTCTCCTGTTCTGCAGCTGCGGGATTTTCAATCCATAATTAATTTCGGGAGCAGGAAGCAAAGGACGAGCCTGAGGAGTGCAGCCATCTTCCCGTAGCAGGAGCAGGTAAAAACAGATGGGACAAGATAAAACTGTCCCAAATTAATGGCTCTTGGGGAGGACAAAAAGCCTCCAGCACGAAGGCTGCAGTTCATGGTCACAGTTTCCCAAGGTCCCCTTCGAGGGTCCGCACCATCACGTACAGCTCGGCCAAGCCCACCACCGAGGCCACAATGACGGCTGACAGGACGCGCTGGGGACATAAAAGAGAGAGGGGTGACCCTGGGTGTGCGGTCGTGGTGCCACTCTGGACTGGGCAGCACAGTGTGCTGCAGGGAGGCCGTGCTCGCTCACCGCTGCCGTCTCTGCGAAGACGTACTGGCTGCCCAGGTAGGTGCAGGCGAAGGCGGCCACCACGGTGACAATGAAGTTGAATATGGTGATGACAACGGCCTTCACGGAGCGCACTGGGGGAGAGAAGGGGGAAAGTGGCTGGTTTTAAGTAAGGCTGGGGATAAGGTGTAATCATACTACAGAGCTGGCCCGGGGCCACCTTAGCTGGGATACAGGAATCCCGCAGGAGTCACACGCTTGGTGCCTCCAGAAATATGGATAAGAATGACCCCCAGGCTCCTTTATTCAAGGAACACTTTAGTGTGTGAAAACCTTCTGGTGAGATATTCAGTCTGATGTCAACAGCTGGACATGGAACAGTTCCTGTGACTGTCCTGTCAGCAAACACTGCTGGGTGTCAACAGGACAGGCAGCCACTCACCTTGTCTCCCAAATTCAGCCAATGGCCCCTTCATCTCCTGAAAAAAGGGATTAAAACAACTTGTGATAGGTTGTATTTTAATGTTGATAATAACATGCTTACTGTGTGTGCAGAATAAAAGCAATGCCAATGCCCTGTGCTGTCCCCAGGACTCCGAGGTTCAGAGAGATTTTGGTGGGCTGGGGGGGAACAGCAGTTTCACAGTGCACAGGTTTCTCTGGGATTTTGTCTGTGGTCTGATTCAAGGCTGTTCGGAAGGGATTGTTTCTAATCAAACCACTTCTCTGAGTGGGAGCATTTTTTTGCACGTGGGTTCTCTGCTGCAGGTTTGTCTCTATTAGAGACATGAAAGTGTCTCACTTTGTCACCTGTTTTACACAGCTGGCAATAATGAGATGGTGTCAAGCTCTGTTGTCACATCAGGCATGGTTACACCATGATATCGGGGTGGGGGGAGGGCAGGGAAGATGTGATGAGCACACAGGTGTGGGAACACTGCTCTGCTCCACTGTTTGGAAGGAATGTGGCTGTTCAGCTCTGTTACAACCACACTGGATCACAGGTCACAGAATGGTTTGCCTTGGGAGGGACCTTAAAGACCATCTCATTCCAACCCTCTGCCATGGGCAGGGACACCTTCCACTAGATCAGGTTTTTCCAAGCCTCATCCAGCCTGGAGTGGCCAAGCTTGGCAGAGACTAAAGTCTGGAAGAAATGTGCAGGGACTTGAATACACAAGGATGTCAGGTACAGTGTGGAGGCATAACAGGATGGGATCACAAGGAATGCCAGCAGGAAGGGATGCTGGCCTGTCCAAACAACTACTGTGCCAGAAGATATCGGCTCTCTCAGGAAAGGAAGAATGCTTAAATATTACCCTGTTTTTTCAGCTTTTACCCTGACGAGACAATTTTAAAACTATGACAAAAATGTAAGCAGCAGGGATGCTCCCAGTCAAACATTTACCTTGGGTGCTCAGTCTCCCAGATCAGATTCTCAGATCTTTGGCACGGGTGAGCAGTTCCCATAAGTCAGTATGTCTGTTCACCACCCTGTTAACCCTGTCCTACACCTGCCCTCAGCACAGGATCTATTGTTCCTGGTGCATTAACAGCGTGCTCTCCTCCAGTCTCTGTCACATTCCCTGTGCACTCACTCTAAGGGGCAAATCTCTTTTGCTGTCAGGTTGCCACGTGTTTGAGGGATGAGTCCTGGCAGCAGGCACTGCAGCAGCCCCTCACCTGGCCGGTGATGTTGCGGGTCATCCGCTGGTACTCCTCGTGTGCCAGCTTGGCCTTGATCCGCTCCAGCCGGGCCACCAGCTCGGGGTTCTGTGGGAAGCACAGACTCACCGTAAGAACCGGGGGCTGCCGCCACCTCCTCCCGCGACTCCTGCCCAGCCCTCACCTACCCGCGGCGGCACCGGCACTTCGGGCAGGTGGATCTCGCAGCCTTCCAGCAGCTCGTGTAGGTGCAGTGGGGACCCTGTGTGGGGTGCGGGGGGGAAAGCGCGGTCACGGCGCGGTCACGGTGCGGTCATCGCCTCCCGCGGCGCAGTGCGGCCTACCTGCCTCCCGCAGCGCGGTGTGCACCCTCCGCAGCAGGCTAAAAGGCACCAGTGCTCCTTCTGTCGCCAGCGCCGCCTCCACATCACCCCGCAGCCCCGCGGGCAGCGCCGCCAGCTCCCCGGCCTGCACCGCCCGCCGCAGCCGCGGCCCGGCCCGCACCGACGACGCCATGTTGGCCCGGCGGCCGTCTCCAAGGCGACCGAGGGGAGCATAGAGAGGGCGGGGCAGAGCGGCGGCGCGGCGAGGGGGTGGGGAGAGCGGAGGGGGCGGTGGCGGGCGGTGCCGCGCGGTGCACTGTGGGCCGCGGGCGGTGGGATGTCGGGCGGCGCGGCGCGGCGGTACGTGGCGGCGGCGCTGGGCCGGGCTCGGGCCCGCGGGCCGCCCCCGCTCTGGGAGCCGCCCCCCGCCCGCCACCTGCGGGCCCTGGGCACCGGGGCGGGGACCGCGGCGCTCCCGCCGCTGCTCTTGCCGCCGCGGAGGCACCTGTCGTCGCGGTGAGGCCTGTGGGGGGTGGTGGTGTTTGGGCCCTGGGCAGGGGGTTGAGGGAGGGTTAGGGGAGGGTAGGGGGTTGTTGGGAGGGGAGGTTCGGGGAAACAGGCGGTGAGGGGCCGCGAGGGAGTGGGAGCGATTGGGAAGGGGCTCGAGGCTCGCGGGGAGTGTTTGGTGTGCGGGTTGAGGTTCGGGAAGGCAGGTCGGGAGGGGCCGTGGGGGGTGTTTAGAAATGGGAGTGATTGAGAGGGTGGTTGGGGTGCGGTGCAGGGGCAGTTGGGTCGTTGGGGGAAGATTGGGAAGGAGTGGGGGGGCTGCAGGGTGGTGTTTGGGGATAAGGATGATTGGAGCAGGTGGAGGCTCTCAGTGGGTGTTTGGAGAGCGGGTTGGAGGCTGTTGGGTCATTTGGGGAAGACTAGGAAGGAGTTGGGCTTGCTGAAGCAGGGATATGGGAAAGGGGATTGGGATAAAGGGACAAGTGGATGGGGATGTGGAGGACAATTGAGAAAGGGGAGACTGGCAAAGAGTGGGGGCAGGAGGTGGGGCCGGGCAGCCCTGCGTAGTGGGGCTCTCATGAGGGGCTGTGTGGTACCCGAGGGAGGCACAAGGTGGGAGCAGTGTCTGTGCATCACCCTGGGCTCGGGTGCTGTGTTCCCCTGGGTGGTTCAGCCCCTGCAAACCCTCCAACCTGCCTCTCTGCTCCAAGGAACCGTCCGGAGGGCAAAGTGCTGGAGACTGTGGGGGTGTTTGAGGCCCCGAAGCAACATGGCAAATATGAGACTGGTCAGGTAAGGGGTCCTGGGGGCAGAGCTGACCCTGGTCGTGCCACAGGGATCAGACAGCCGAGGGATTTCCCGTAAGGAGGCTGCTGTAGTATAGCAGAAGGCCAGAAGTTTCACCGCTCAGTGCTCTTTGTCTCTGCTGTGTCTGCAGTTTGTCAATCATCTGACAATAGCAGGTCGATAAGAATCTGCAGCCCAACACAACAGCTCTACAATGACGTTTGCTCCACTGAGGGTTCTCTGCTTCAGGGATCGGAGGAGACAATCTCTGAATTTAAGAAATAACAGTTAAATTTGCCATTTCTGTGCTCACGACTCACAGCTCTATTTCTGAGCAGTTTCTCCTGTGCTGGTCTCCTTTCTGCTGCTCTATTAATTACTGATTTAGTCCCCTTTTATGGGATAGAGGTTACATGCATTTCTCCTCTCATCCCTGACTGTTTGTGCTCACTGTTTCTGCTTTATATTCTCACAGTGGTGATTCTCCCTGTGTCCCCATCCCACACATTCAAACCCTTTGTAAACATTTCTAGTTTTACCTCAGTTAACGGATCTTTTAAATACTGTCAGAAAAGGGCTTTTGGCTTCTTGTTTTCTTTTGTGTCTATGTTGATTAAAGCTTGCTGTGGATTCAACTTGCAATTATTTGTTCCTTTCAGCTCTTCCTGCACAGTGTGTTTGGCTATCGAGGAATAGTCCTGTTTCCCTGGCAAGCCAGGCTTTATGATCGGGATGTGGCTTCTCCTGTCACAGAAAAGTAAGGATTTGAGGGTTTGTTCTAGCTTATGTTGCTGTACTGTTACATTTTCATTTTGTAGCAAGTTTCCTGGTTGGGGTAAACAAATGTTTTTAAGGAGGCCAATGGTCTGTTTGCATGAGTGTAAAGTAGGAGAGGTGCTTAAAGAGATATTGCAGGTGTATTAATTTTGTGTTAATTAGAGATGGGATGAAAGTATATGTGTGTGTGAAGGAAATAAAAAAACAATTAAAAATTCATGCTCCTGGCATTTTGTTTTATAAAAAACACCCCCATTTTGAGTTAGCTCCAGTTTCCTGTGTTACAAATTGCAGGCTGCTGCTGCTCCTTCTGTAAACTGCCAGTGAGTTGGATTTGTCAGCCTCCTCCCCAGTTTCAACCCACTAGGCCAAGTTCATCCTTCTTGAGTTGCTGTTCAGTTCTCTCCCCTCTTGCATCCCTTTCCCTGTGATGAGGTGTGCTGGGAAGGAATAAGGATCAAGCATAGGAATACCCATCCCAGAGAGGAGACTGGACTGAGCAGGAAGAACCTCTGAGCTGTCTGACAACAGAGCTGTTGTGTCTCTGCCAAACACCGTCAGTTTGCATCTTGGCTGATCTGTCTGTAATTGTGTGGGTGGCTGACAAGGATTTGGTTTGGATGGAATCAAATGTTTACAGACTGTGAAATGTATTTTTTTTTTAAAAAATCATTGTTTGTGTATGTGCTTGATTCTGGTAACAAGAAATTGCTGCAATCCTGCACTTGAGCTCAGAGCTCTGCTTTTCTGTTTAGGAACGAGAATGTGGCAGGCCATGGGTCCAAAGAGGTCAAGGGCAAAACACACACTTACTACCAGGTGTTAATAGATGCCCGGGATTGTCCACATATAGTAAGTAAGGAGTAAACTTGGTATTGGAACTCAAGTGTCTTCTTATATGTGAGTGGGTCAGGTGGACAGGCATGGAAAGAAAATGGCTGTGGTGGCTAAATTTGGCTAGGACAAATTTGTTCTTCAAGACATATTTTCCCTGAGAAAGGTACACTGGAATGTCATATAACTGTTTTCTGGATCATGTTTCCCCTTTCCAGCCTCCTTTCCTCATCCTGTTATCATTCCCACTCTGTTGCATGCACATTGTGAATGTGGGTTGCAGTACTGAAAATGCCCCTCACTTGTTAGTCAGTCTAGAGGAATGAAAAGGAGAGGTGTTCTGAGGTGAATTGGTTAAATAAATGTTTCACACTTTACAAACCACAACAGTAAACTGAAGCATGGCTGGAAACTGGCCCACAACAATTCACACAGAAAGACATAAGCTTCCCTTTTTCTCAGTCCCAGAGATCACAGACAGAAGCAGTGACGTTCCTGGCAAATCACGACGACAGCAGAGCCCTCTATGCCATCCCAGGTGAGCAAAATCCTCCTTCAGCCTCTGATTGTCATGATTGAAGAGTCATCAGTAGTCAGCTCCTACCAGCAGCAATTCCTACAAGACATTCCTGTTGTGGATTTGTCCTAAGTTTAGGGCTGGGCAGGAAACAACTGAGTGACTAAAGTACATGAAGCCCTTTGGAGAGCTGGAAGTTGGGCACTCTGTGATCAGACACAACTGTGCCTGATTTAATCTCTAGACATAGGTCCCATACAAAGTTGCATATAGGCTGTTCTTCGTTTGGGGCAGTGCAGGCACTTTGCAGGCAGTGAGTGTGTTTATGACAGGAATCATTCCATGGAGAAATCTCACAGGAGGATGCTGCCAAGGGTTATTGCTGATCTATTTCCTCCATTCTTGGTTGCAGTCGTGGTATTAGCTTTACCTTCTGCTGACAAAGTCCTTTTCTTAACTTGTCACTAGTGTGATCCGTTTTTCTGCCAGGAGACTTCCGAGCTGCTCTTTCACTGGGGAAGTTCCAAGGCTTTTGGGGTTTCTTTTTCAGGTTTAGACTATGTAAGCCATGAAGATATCCTTCCCTACAGCTCCACTGATCAAGTGCCCATCCAGCATGAGCTCTTTGAGAGGTTCCTCATGTACGACCAAACAAAAGGTAATTTCTGGCTTCACAGGGAACTCTTCTGAGCCAGATGCTTGAGGTGCTCTGTAACAAGTGCTCAAAACCCATCATCTTGGCTAAGGTGTAAAAATGATATCTGGTTTGGAGTTTGTTACAGTAAAGCCACCTCTCAATAATTTTTTTAACTTGAAAGGAGTTACTTTGAGGGGAGAGCACTCCAGGTACAGTATTGCCTCATAAACTCTCACCTTTCCTTCCCCATAGTCCCACCTTTTGTAGCAAGGGATACTCTGTGTGCGTGGCAGGAGAAGAACCACCCCTGGCTGGAGCTCTCCGATGTGCACCGAGAAACCACGGAGAACATCCGTGTCACGGTCATCCCTTTCTACATGGGCATGAGGGTAGGTGTGTGCTGCATGTTGGTGTGTCAGTTCTGCCATCTGCTTAACTGATGTGTTTTTCTAAGACCAGTTTACTGACTTAGGGTACTTTCTCCTTACTGGAGAAACGATATTTTAATCGTAGTTAATGACAGAAGTGACTTTAATCACACTTGCAATTTCATTCTCATGATGTGCAGCAGAGGCGTGAACAGGAAACTGTTTTGTCATGGATTTTTGGAGAACAGCCCCTGTATTTTGGCATTTGCTTGTTATCATCAGTAGGATGGGAATTACCCTGTAATGTTCTGCACAGCAGTGCTAGCAAGATATTTAGGAAGGCTTGTTAATTAGTCCTGTACTGCCTCACTCAGAGATGGGTGTGCATGAGGTGGCACCGGGGCCATCTACCCTGCAACGACAGACACATCTGTTATCCTGCCCAGTGATGGGCTGTGAGTGTCTGCCTGTTTCCTGGCTCCAGTGTGAGTTAGAGGGTTTGGCTGAAGCCTTCTGGATTTAGCTGATAACCATGTGCTCTTTATAGCATAAGAACTTCATGTGGACCATCCGAAATAATGAGGCTCCAACAGACTCCTGAGCGGGAGGGCTGGGGATTCCCACAGTGCTTTGATTTCTGAGCACAGCTGCTGGGGACTCCATGCCGTGGCAGGTGGACGTTTTGGTGTGGATTTGCAACTTCTGTGGAACCCAACTGATGTTTGTCCTAACCTTGTCAGAAGAACAGGTGCCCGAAGGCAAGGAAACGGGTGTTTCTAGATCTGTAGAAAGTGCATAATTAACATGGAGCTCAACCCTGGGTTGTCACGAGACCTTTGCAAATCTCCCACCTCATGATTACATGTATAGAGCAGAGCCAGTGCCAGGCTCTGCTGATGGATGGCCTTGGAGAGCAGCTGTCTGTGCTCATGTGAGTTGTCTGCGTCAACCTGGCACGGAGCAAGAGCCCCTGTGCTGGTGCTGTGCTGACAGCTGAAGAGGTTTTGGCACCACGTGTTGAAGGGCAGCTGCTAAAGTCTTTTGTTTCTTTTGACAGGAAGCCCAGAATTCCCATGTCTACTGGGTAAGTGACTTTTGTTTCACGGGGCAGCTAAAGGGAAGGAGTTTATTTGCTGTGGCATCATTGCTGTGTGATAAGCCCTGAGGGAGAGTAGCCCTTGCCTGGCAACTGTTTCCCAATATGGGCTGTGGGTTATCAACTGGCTGCAGCTGATTCCAGTCCTTAATAGCAGTCTTTCTTCTGTCCAGTGGCGCTACTGTATTCGCTTGGAGAACCTTGACAGTGAAGTGGTTCAGCTCCGAGAGCGGCACTGGAGGATATTTAGCTTGTCTGGCACCTTGGAAACGGTCCGGGGCCGTGGTGTTGTAGGAAGGGTAAGTATCATGCAGCCTTTTTTTTTTGGGAAGCACAGCCCTTTGCTGGAGCCCTCTCGGTTGGTTGGGTTGATTTGCCAGTAAATTGCTTAGTGGGCAGTGGAAATAGATGGAATGGGAAACTGGCAGTGAAAAGAGTCACAAGCTTTTCGTCTGTTGTTAAGTCTGCATGAACCAAAACTTCACACTGAGTATTAGAGAATGATCCTAAATGACTGGTGATGGGAAAACTGGAATAATAACAGGATTCTGGCACCACTCACTGGGCGAGTTGTTTGCTGTGTAATTGGCAGTGGTGCTGAGGTGTGGGTCTCTGGGTTTGTTTTTTTTCATGCTATATAAATTTTCTGTTGATGCCTGTCTTTGGAAGAATGTTAAGATTTGTTGCTGATGCCCAGTGGTCTTCTGTCTCCTCAGGAGCCAGTTCTGTCCAAAGAACAGCCAGCATTTCAGTACAGCAGTCACGTCTCCCTGCAGGCTTCCAGTGGTCACATGTGGTAAGAAGCCCTTATTACTGAAGGAGTGTTTTAGATGTAGGACCTCACAGTGGTGAGCTTTGCAGCCTGGAGTTATGGCTGAAAGCTGTGTGGAAGTGGACTGGATGGGACATATTTAGTAGCTAAAATTTGATGAGCTTCTCTCCAGCTGGATCCTGGTTAGTGATAAGATGATCTGTTGATTCTCTGCACCAGGACAGGTTCTAGGCTAATTTATTCTCCTTCTGTGGTCTGTACTAGACTGGATTTGAAGATAGGAATCAATTCTCTATCATCTTCGGCTGTAGTCAGCTTCTGTCCCTCTCACTCCATGGTGCAAGAAGCAAGGCCTTGTGCTGGTGATTCCCTTGGCAGCAGGGATATGGGTACTGGTATCCCCTCTCCTGGGAAAGAGCTGGACTTTATCCCTATGCAGTTCTGTGTCCACAAGGAATTGGCATACAGGGTTTTTCCCAGTGTAGACCAGATAAGGCTTCAGTCTAACTGGTTTTCAAGCCTCCTCTTCCATGAGAGCAGATAGGGAAGTGCTCAGCAGAGCTGTTCTTTCCCTGTGCCACAGGGTTAAAGCAATTTCCCTTTATTTGCATTTTGGCTGTGTTAGCACATTTAGTGTCAGCTCTCTGTGGACAAGGAATGCACAGAAACCTCTTGCCTTCTGTATGACAGGTCTTTCTGGTGTGCCTTTTTTAATCTGCTTCAGAGTTAAGCTGCCTTTGAGTTGGGAAAAGCAGGAGAGCAGCTCTTTGCATATAGGATACGCTCTGGTTTGCCATGTCAAGCATTTTGAATTGCTTGAATGCATGCCCTGGGAAATGAAACCAGATGATCTAGTAGTTTTTCCCCTCCCCTGCACACCTTCTGAAGAGAAAGAGGCAAAGGTTCTGTAGCTCAGAAGCTGCTCAATTTGACTTCTGGTGTTCAATTGTGTGTTCTCTGTCCTGAGAACCTATTGGTTTATCCCCATGATCCTTGTGCCCATATCATGTCCTGCAGTACAGTTGGCTGTTGTTCAGAGCAGTAAGCAAATTCGTTGTACAAGGACAGGCGGGTTCAATTCTGAAATGCAAAGCAGAAGCTATTCCAAATTACATCTGTGATGGGATTTCTTGTTGTCACAGATGACTTAACAAGTGGAGCTTCTGCTGAGGAATACAAATCTGATTTTACGTGTAATCAGTTTGTAAAAATAACTTGGATGGTTCTGTCTCCTGTGGAGTGGGAGTTGGGTGAACACTGCTGCAGGTGCATGGAAGGTGCTTGCCTCCTATGGGCTGCAATCATCACAGCTTGTGCAGGAAATGTATGTTAGAGATGTGATGTGAAACCACCCAGGAGTCCTCAATAAATGAGTCATCTTGGCAGCGGATGTTCCTGCTGCTGAACCCATGTCCTTGCTGCTGGACCAGCCTTGCAGATGAACCCTCAGAGTCCCTGCACAGGATATGGAAGAGCTCATGTCTTACCTTCTTGCTGATGCTTCCTAGATGTGTTTGTCCCTGGCCTCAGTGTGATCTCTGCCATTATTTTGCAGGGGTACTTTTCGATTTGAGAGGCCTGATGGCTCCCACTTTGATGTCCGAATCCCACCCTTTTCTCTGGAAAGCAACAAAGATGAGAAGACCCCTCCCTCCGGCCTTCACTGGTAGATCAGAGCGAGTGCTGAGACCCACAGAGGCCTGTGTGTGTTGTAGACCTTTGCCTCCCCATTTATGCTGCAGCCAAGAACACGAAGCTTTTAAACATTTTAAACCATTTTTGTTTTAACTGTTGTCTGATGGGGAGGCTTTTTGGAACTTTAATACTGGCTCTCTCAGGCTGCTTGTAAAACGTAAGCTGTGTTACAGGTAACCCTTCCCTTTGTGGCACCTGCTGGGGTTGGAGCTGGGGGATGTAGATGGTGCTGCTGCAGAAGAACTGGCCCCCCTCAGCAGGCCTGGACCCTTTCCAATGTGTTGTGACTTCTCTGCAATGTGAGGTTTCTCTAATAAACTGGCCCTTCCAGTTGCAACCAGTCTTCCTTCATAAACCAAGGCCTTGGCTTTGCATCCAGCCTGTCCCAGCTTGTTGCTCCCCTGCGTGGAGTCAGCCCAAAGTTCTTGCTGCTTCAGAAGGCAGCAGTGAGGCTGTTCTAGGGAGCAGGAGTGTGAGCTCAGCATCCCTGCAGTGCAGCTGCTTTTTGGGATTCAGCCAGGGCTGGAGCAGCCCGTGAGCTCCACTCCTCATGGCACTGGGCTGTGTGCTGTGATGTGAAGCCCGTTTTTTTGGACAAGAGGGTGCAGAGGGGACAAGGTGGGTGACAGGTGGTGCTGAGCAGGTGCTGTCACAGTGTCCTGTGTGTGGTGACCGCCAGGCTGTGTGTTATGATGATAACAAGAGAGCTAAAGGGAGCTCTCCCCCTGCCAGGGCTTGCCTTGCTGCAGGGATTTATATCCCAGCTGCTGGGAGAGTTCTTCCCTGCTCACCTTGTGGCTGTGTCCATATTTCCTTGGTTGTTTCTGTTTTGAGAGGAAGAACTTGTTTTCACTTGCAGTGCTGTCAGCCTGGGTGAGGTAGTGCTTGGCTTTCTGCTCCTGTTTCCTCAGGTTGTGATTTTCTGGTAGTGTGTGTGAAGGGCCCTGCAGAGCTGTGTGGGTCACTGTAAGCCTATGATATATGGATGTTTGGGAATTATTACACATGAAGGGCCAAATCCACAGTGCAAGTCAGGTGTTGGCTCTTCTTACAAGCTCGAGCAGCTCTCAGGAGCTTTGAGGATTGCAGATATCTAGAGAGGTATCAGCCTTTGTGGTGGGACCCTTCTGGCTGTCTCTGGGCATCCAGACATCTGAGTGGCTCGCGGGGGCAGAGGGCTTTGTGGTAGTCCTAAGCAGAAAGTTTCCAACCTTACTCCTTCCCCTGGTCTTGCTCAAATGATAAGGTATAACTTAACTCATGGGATGTTTTTCTTGATTTAGAGGTATCTTAGTTATTCCCTCTTCCCCCACGTCCCCTCTGAGCAGCCTCTTTGCATTTGGCTCTGCAAGGCAGAGCTGTGGCACTGCTGTGGGCTGTCTTGGCTGACGGACAAACAGCCTTGACGGTGGGAGAGGTCCTCATGCTCTCTCACAGCCAGCAGATTCCTGTGTAGAGAGACTTAATACTACAGTGTTTATCTGTCATTGGTCTCCTCATTTTGTGTCTTCCTTCCTCTCAGGTAGTACAAGCTAATATTTAGAATTTGAAAGGTTTAAACAACCAGTCTGCTTTTAAGGGTAGAAAAGGATCCCTGAAGACCAGCCCACAGCTGACATGATCATGACATGATCAGTCATCCTGATTTCCTCATAGGAGGAAAAGGGGTGGGGGGAAGATGCCTCAAGTTCAGAGGCAGCAGAGATCTGCAGGAACCTGCTATTTCCCTCCCATGCAGTTGCTCCATCGGGGTGGTAGTAGCAGCTGCTCTGCCTTTCCCTCGGGTTGCTCCGGCTTTACTGGCAATTGCAACATCACTGTCAATGTTTAACCCTGCTGCTCACCCGTGTATTTCTGGGGTGCTGTGGCCCTAATGCTTCCCATAACAAGCAGAGAGCTGTTATCCTACAGATGGAGTAGTCCTTGGGCAGGGGCTCTGCCAGGGCCAGCCTCAGCAGCTGTGAGGTGCCCATGAGTGTCTTTGGTGTGATGTGCCCCCGGGGCTGGGGAGGGCTGAGGCCTCTGCGTAGGAGCAGACATTCCTGGCTGGATAATGATTGGCAAGACCGAGGTCACCAGTGCTGCCGGTAACAGACGGGGCGAGGCACGGTAGGAATGTTTCTGCTCTATCAGTCTTTGGGCAGCGCCGACCTGCCTGGGAGCCTGGGTGCCATGCCAAGGGCTTGGCAGAGCCTTTCTCCAACTGCTTCATCCCTCAGGCCCCTTCCCGGAGCGCTGTCCCTCTCTGTGTAAATACCTCTGTACAAAGAACCAACCAATAAAGTGCTGAAGGAATGGCTCTGGCTCACGGCTCTCATTGCCCCTGCTCCCCTCTCCTCTGATACCAAAGAGCAGAAGAAACAAACTTCTCAACACCAATCTGTAGATGTTAAAAAGGGCATTCCTCTTTATTCAGCATGCTGGACGTTCGGAGGATAGCTCCTCTAATCCGAACGTGCCAAGTGACGCGGACAGGGCTTTTTATTACACATACTCTTTACATGTTCATTAGGTATTCTCCTTTACTTAATACATATTCATTAACTTTCTTTACATAGCCACTCCCCTTTTGGAAAGTCCTTTGGTCCTTCCGGGTCTTCATCGTCTTGACCTCAGCGCTGGCGCAGGCACAGCGTCATTGTGCTTCACCCCCAAAAGCTGTAACTTTTGTTCTTTGTTTTATCTGGTCACACAGAGCTTAGTTTACGTCCCGTTTTTTCGAGCTACATCCCTCATCTGTCTAACTCTCGAGGGCTTATTCTAAGATTACATTGTTCCTTATTTGGGCATTCCGGGGTACTGTGAGTGAAGTTTCCATTTCTCCTATCACCTCCCCTTCCTGGGGCTCGCCCCGTGCCCTCTCCCGGGGAATCCGTCTGTCCCGGGGGGTGGGAGGGTGTCTCTCCCGGGAGTCCCTCCCCTCTCTCTCCCCCGTCCCTCCCTCTCGCCCCCACGTGGGTCGCTGCGGGGCTCCCGGCGCGCCGGAAGTGACGCGGCGGCCGCGTGGTGATGGTGATGGCGGCGGGCGCGCACCGGCCCGGGCCGCTGAAGCAGCAGAACAAGGCGCACAAGGGCGGCAAGCACAGCGGCTCCTCGCAGCGCCGCGCCGGAGGTGAGCTCCCCGTCCCCGCGGGACGAGCTCCCCGCCGGCCCCCGGCCCGCCTGACCGTTCTCTCTCCCCCCCCCCCCCGCAGGCCGCGTCCCCGTCAAGGCCCAGCCCCGCCGGCGGCTCCGCGACCTCAGCAGGGTAGACCGGCGGCACCAGGCGCTGCAGCTCCGCCGGCAGCGCAAGGAGGCGGTGAGGGGCCCCCGGGGGGACCGGGGGGCGGGGCTGGTTGCGGGGCTGTGGGTGGAGCAGGGAAGGGGTTGGAGTGGGGCCGGTGCGGATCTCGATGTGGGTGATGGAACTGAGCCGGTTTGGGCATTTGCGGGGAGATGAGGAGCTGTGCCAGGGAAAGGAGTGGGTGCCTGAGCCAGTTCTGTTTGAGGCAAGCGGAGCATTACTGGACCGAGCGGGTTCGGGTGGAGGTGTGGAATCTGTTCTTGATTCATGGAGGCGGGAGAGGAGCTGGGCCGTGGGCCGGGACTGACGCTCTGCAGTGGTGCCCGCAGGTGCTGGCAGAGAAGCGGAGCCTGGGCAGCAGGGATGGGCCCCCTCACCTCGTGGTTGTGGTGCAGCTGCACAGCAGGGTTGCAGCCCAGGACACCCTCCGGCTGCTGCAGAGCCAGGACTCGGCTGTGGTCCGTGTGGATGAGGGGAGAGCTGGTGGCTTTGCCCTCCTCTGCCCCCGATTCAAGCAGCGCTGGCGCTTTGTCACAGCACAGGCAGGTGAGGAAGCACAGCTGTGGATCGGGCTCTTGGCTCCACACCCCTGGCAACCCCAGTAAAGGAGGTGTTCTGTGTGCAGGGGACCTTCATGCTGTCTTAGACCTTGCCAAGGTCGCTGACTCCCTCCTGTTCATCCTGGACCCTGTGGATGGCTGGGACAGTGCAGGGGAGCACTGCCTGTCCTGCCTCTTCGCACAGGGGCTCCCTAGTTATGGTGAGTGAGCCAGCAGTGTTGAGGGGTTTGGGGGGGGATGTGTGTGGAGGTACTTGATGGGGATTTGCCATTGCAATAATTAAAAACACCTGTTAATAGGGTATCACAGGTCCTTGATCTGTTTCTGAGCACGGATCAGTTGGGTGAGTGCCGTGCTCATGGTCCCTTTTTGTGTTATTCCAGGGTGGGGGAGTACTGGAGATAAAAGGGTGTTGTGGGTTGAGGCCTCTGGGTGTGTGGTGATGGGATTCAAGCACTTTCTTGCTAAATTCAGTTCTTGTGCCCTTATCTCCAGGGTCTCATTTAACCTCAGAATCTTATTTCTGAAGACAGGTTTTCTGTCTCAGATGTTCTTTTGAATGTGTGAATCACATAAGATTGGAAGGGAACTCCCCTGTCAAGGCAGGGTCACCTAGAGCAGGTGACACAAAAATGCATCCAGGTGGGTTTGGAATGTCTCCAGACAGAGAGATTCCATGCTCTCCCTGGGCAGCATGTTCCAGTGCTCTGCCACCCTCCATGGAAAGAAACTGAGGTGGAAGTTCTTGTGTTTTTAGTTTATAGCCATTGCTTCTTGTCCCGTCACTGAGCACCACTGAAAAGAGCAAAACTGGCATTGCACCTTGGGGTGCAAATCTGGTTATTTGGGTTGCTGATACCTGAGTGTTTATTTGGTAAAAGGGGCATAAGAAGATTTACAATCTGATCCTGAGCTCTGTTCTCTGCTCGGCAGCTCTTGCTGTCCCAGGGGGCACCGACTTGCCTCCTAAGAAGCGGATAGATGCCAGGAAGAAGCTTGCCAAAGCCACTGAGAAGCGCTTTCCCGAGGCCAAGCTGTTCCCCCTGAACACGGAGCAGGAATCCTCGCTGCTGCTGAGGCACCTCAGCACCCAGAAGCAGCGGCACCTCGCGTTCCGGGACCGGCGCGCTCACCTGCTCGCCTACGCTGCAGAGTTTGTCCCTGGTCAGGAGAGCGACCTGGTTGGGACCCTGAAGGTGTCTGGCTTTGTCCGGGGACAGACCCTCGATGTGAACAGCCTGGTGCACATTGTGGGGCATGGAGACTTCCAGGTCAGCCAGGTGGATGCTCCCCCTGACCCCCTCTCTTTGAACCCCCGAGTGGTTAAAGGACAGAAGAGGAGTCAGGACATGGAGATACAGGTGGGTGTGGGGCCAAGGGCTTTGCCAGTCCTGTTTGCCAGTCATGTAGAACATGAGGTTTCTAAACTTCCATGAGGAAAATACAACTGGGTGTATGTGGGCAAGGGGACGGGAAAGGGAGTTGTATCTCTGTTGTGCTGCAGGGCTGAGGTTCCTTGCCTGCTGCATGTGATGAACGTTATGGCACGACATAATGAATGTGATTCTGAAAGGAGTTTACTTGAGATGGATTGCAAAGCTTTAATTAGGTGTGTTCAGAGTTGGGATCTCTGCTCTTGCTCTTCAGGAGGACCCTGTAAATGGTACTGATGAGATGGAGGAGGATGTTAAGGTCCTGATGAAGGCAGATCCAAGCAAGCAGGAGTCTTTGCAGTCAGAAGTGGTTCCCGATCCAATGGAAGGGGAGCAGACGTGGCCTACTGAAGAAGAACTGCAAGAAGCAGAGGGTGTGTAGCAGCAATAGTTCTGTATCTTTTCCCTGTTGCTATTAAGAGCGTTGTCAGAAACCTCTGTCACCAGGATGGCTCTGAAGAAACATCCTATTTGGAAGTCCAGGGCTTCCATTCCTAGTTCCATCACCTGACCAGCAGGCTGTGTGGTTTGCCTGGGAAGTTAGCAGGGTTACATTTTGGCTGTCCTGACAAATTCTGTGTTGGGAAGTAGCAGTTGTGGTGTAGATCTTATCTTGCCTGTCCTAATGCAAATGTTGCTGAGGGGAAGGAGAATTGTTCCTGTATTAACCACTGGTGGGAATCCTACAGATTCTCTGAAGGCAAACAGGAGGGTGGTGAAGGTCCCCAAAGGCACATCCAAGTACCAGGCTGCCTGGATTGTGGATGATGGAGAAGAAGGCAGTGAGAAAGATGATGACGAAGATGATGACATCGATGATGATCTGATGGAAGAGGCAGTTTCTCAGGTACGTCCAAGAGCTGATAGTACAGGTGATCTCCAGGGCATTATTGCATATTCTAGGACAGTCCTGTCCTTCCAGCTTGCTCCATGCAAGGGCACGACACAGAGCCAGGACTTGCCTGGATTTCCACGGTTAAATCTCTCATGTGTATCATGGTACATCTTTGGCCTGTTAGACACCAAACTGAGGGGCTGGGGTCTCTTTGGGGTCACAAATCACACAGTGTGAGCACACACAGGGTTTCAGTGCTGCGTGGACAGCTCTGTGTTCACGGGCTCTGTGCTGCCCTGTGTCAGGAGGGGGAAAGCAGCGAGGAGGAGCCTGGAGAGGAGGAGAGCGAGACCATGACCGTTTCCGAGTGCTTGCGGGACGACCAGTACGACGAGAAGATGGAGGAAGATGAACAGATGCTGGAGAGATACAAACAGCAGAGAATGGATGAAATGTTTCCAGATGAGGTGGATACACCACGTGATGTACCTGCCAGAGTCAGGTAACAACTGGGATGCTTTCCAGAGGAGCTGAAAGGTGCCTGTCTAGTTTGGTGAGGAAGCCTATGATGTCTTAGCCATGGTGTCTGAACCTGGCTGAAGGACTCTTGTGAAGACTTACTCTTAGGCTCTGAGGCTTCCAGGGCAGGCACTAGCTGGGGCCAGCAGGTGGGCCTGGGTAGCTCCTTGCAGCAGGGAGAGCTAGGTCCTGGGCTGGGAGTGGGAAGAGAGTGGCCCTGATGCAAGGGCAGGTTCTTTAGGGAGTTGGCTGCTGTTTTTAGCTCCCTCTGCACTAAGATCTTTCCTGAGGGTTAGTGTTTGCTTTGCTGTCTCTGAAGGTGTGAGTCCCTGTGCCCCACAGGAGGTGCTGGCCACACACCTCCATTGGTGAAGGTTTGTCTTTCCTATTTATTCTCTAGGTTCCAGAAGTACAGGGGGTTGAAAAGCTTCCGGACTTCCCCATGGGACCCCAAAGAGAACCTTCCAAGGGATTATGCCAGGATTTTCCAGTTCCAGGACTTCTCCCGAACCAGAAAGCACCTCTTCCGTCAAATAGAGAAAGAGGAGACTGAAGGAGCCTTGGTAACTCTCTTTTGCTGATCTCTTTCCCTACTGTGTTTCTTTGCTCCTAACAGGAATGACTTAATCAGGGAGGTGTTCATAGCACGCAGCCCTAAGTTCACATGGTGATGTTCTCCTGAATTCCCTCCCTAACTCAGGCACATCTTATTTCTGACACTTTTTTTGGTTGAGAAAAATATTCACAACTTATCCTCTGTTGGCAGGTGGGCTGGTACATTACACTTCATGTCTGCAATGTCCCTGTCTCGGTGATGGAGAGCTTCAAGGAAGGGAAACCCCTAGTCCTGTTCTCCCTGCTCCCCCACGAACAAAAGGTGACTGTATGGCCCTGCTGATAGCTTGTAGGTGTGCAGCTCCTTGGGATTCCCATGGGTTGGAGGAGGCCTGGGCTGAAATCTCCCTGCATTGCTCATGTTTCAAAGTAGAGAATTCCCTTTGGTCAGAGCAGGCGGAAGCTGCCCGGTGGGTTTAGGATAGAGTGTCTGAGCTTGGCACTGGGGACCAGTGATGCTTCAGGAAGCCATTCTCAAAGACATTCATGTCTGCTGCAATGTCTTGCTGCTTTCTGCTGTGCACTATTGCCTGCCAGCTCTGCCATGAGTCCCTCGCTGTGCTGCCTCTTGCAGATGTCTGTGTTGAATTTCCTGGTGCATCGACATCCGAGCAACACCGAGCCAGTGAGAGCCAAGGAGGAGCTGATCTTCCACTGTGGGTTCAGACGCTTCCGAGCATCCCCCCTGTTCTCCCAGCACACCTCAGGTTTGTGAGGGACTGGTGGGCTGGACACAGGTGCACCAGGAGGTGGGGCTGGGGATTCTGGGGCAGGAAGCCAGTGATGTCTTAGCCATGGTGTCTGAACCTGGCTGAAGGATTCTTGTGAAGACTCACTCTTAGGCTCTGAGGCTTCCAGGGCAGGCACTAAATTGTGGGGAGTGGAAAGGCTTGGGCCAGGTGGCTCACTGGTCCAGGCAAGGTGGTGGCAGACTCCACACAGTGAACTGGTAGTTCAGAGGAGCATCCTTTTTTCCCAGATGCTCTGTGCCAGCAATGGAGGGGTGTTTGTCACCTCTTTTTCTAAGGTGCAGAGCCTGGTTTCCTGGGTAAGAATGGGCTCAGTGGAGTTTCCCAGAGCTCTGAGGACTGCTGTCAGCTTGATCATTGCTGTTCTGTCCTAGCTGATAAGCACAAGCTGGAGCGTTTCCTGCGCCCGGATGCTGCCCTGGTGGTGACCGTTTATGCTCCCATCACTTTCCCTCCTGCCTCAGTGCTGCTTTTTAAACAGAGAAATAACGGTAAGTTGATAAATGCTGAGGATGTGGTGTCTGGGAAACAAACGTTAGCAGACTGTTCCATCCCCTGCTTACAAGTGCATCTCTCCAGAAAGTATGACTTGAAAAAGCTGTCCCTTTCCTGCTGTTTGAGAAGATAAGCCCAGTCTCCATCCCCATTATCACATTTATCTGTCCCTGCCGTGGGGTTGCTCTGGGCCTGGAACCCTTTGGGGAAGGGGGTTGTGGTGGGGGAGGCAGTGATGGAGGCACCTGCCCCAGTGCAGTGGTGGCTCTGCCTTGCAGGAATGCACGACCTCATTGCCACGGGCTCTCTGCTCTCCGTGGACCCCGACAGAATCGTCATCAAGCGGCTGGTGCTCAGTGGCCACCCCTTCAAGATCTTCACCAAGACGGCTGTCGTGCGGTACATGTTCTTTAACAGAGGTATGGCTTTGTCTCTGTGGTGGGAAGAGGGGATGTGGAGGCAGAACCCCTGCTCCTCTGGAAGCAGTTGTGTTGGTGCAGCCCCGCCTGTTCCTCACCCGCCTGTCGTGTTTGATCTCCAGAGGATGTGATGTGGTTTAAACCTGTGGAGCTGAGGACAAAGTGGGGACGTAGGGGACACATCAAGGAGCCATTAGGTAGGTTTGATCCTGTATTTATCTCTGTGTTTTGGGATGGTGTGGTTCTCCTGGGCAGGAGAGACTGCTAATGGCCTCTTCTGCTCTCTGCCTAGGGACCCATGGCCACATGAAGTGCCACTTTGATGGACAGCTCAAGTCCCAGGACACGGTGCTGCTGAACCTCTACAAGCGTGTTTTTCCTAAATGGACTTATGACCCCCATGTTCCGGACCCTGTGCCATGGGTGAGGAGTGAGAGTGCACTGCCAGAGCAGGAGGTGGAAATGGAATGAGTCTCCAGCATAGCTGGAGTTTGTGCCTTGGCTCCCTGGATGCTGTTCTTGCCTGTGCACAGTGAGGACAGCACTGATGCCTTGGACGTGTTACTGCTGGGGTCTGTAACAGGGGCAGCTGTCTCGCCAGCTGCTGCTCAGGTACCAGCTATAACTATTTATTTTAATGGAAAATGTCAAAAATATTTAAGTGCCTTTGTCTTGGTGGTGGCCAGGAGGCTGTGTGCACCCCTTGTCTGCTGAACCCCTTGTCCCATAGGGGTTGTTTCTTTCCCTCATGCCCTGTACATGGTGTGTACAGGGATTTTGCTGTACAACGGACAGAAATTTGCTGCCAGTTCCTGTGATGCTGAGAAAGAAAAGCTGAGTAGCAGCTGGGGAGGGTGACTGAGTGCAGGTCTCTGGAGGCCTGTCCCAGAACAGGGCAGCTGGGAAGGGGGGAACAGGCAGTCCTTTGTTTCCAGGCCCCCCTCAGAGATCAGTGCCAGCTTCCCTTATCCCTCCACAAAAATTACCAAATGTTCAGGGTTGTTCATCTGTTTTTAGTAGCGCATGAGCCACTGTACAAATTCAGAGTGAGGATTCCACTACTTGAGACACTGCTCTGTACTCATTCTGCTTTCCCAGAGAGGTCTGTGAGCCAGGTCAGGGATCTCAGGTCCACGTTTCCCCCGCACAGCACTATGCAAACATTCTTCACGTCCTGGGGGACTGCCTGGAACTTCTCTGAGAGCACGGCCGCCAGTCCTACGCCTGCTGTTGGCTCAATCAGCAGCTTCATCCTTTCCCACACCAGCTGCGTGGCTCGCTGTGGGGCCAGAGCAGCAGCTGTCAGCCCAGCAGCCGGGACAGGCTGCTCCAGGGCTGGGAGGGCACTGCGTGAGCACATCCCTGCAGAGCCCTGGGAAGGGAGAGCCCTTTCCAGCTGGAGACAGAGTAGGTGTCAGACAGCTGTGGTGGTGGGCAGGGGCCTGTGCTGTCCTGGGAGTGTGTTAGGGTGGGAGCAGAGGGGCAGAGTATGAATGGAGGCAGCTTGCCTGCTGGCAGGTAGTGTGAGAAGGGAACTGGGAGCCTTTACCTTTATTTCTTCCTCTGAGACTGTCAGGACATCATCAACCAAATCCCTGATGATGGGCCACGTGTTGGGTCCGATGCTGGTTTTAACCGCATCTGCGATGGTATCCCGCGGGTGGAGGTTGGGAGTCAGCTCCCCTCTTACCTTGGACTGGTAACAGTCATCCACGTTGCTTGGCTCAGCAGCAAACACCTTCACATCTGGTCTCAAAGCCTGGAGAGAGAAGGAGGAGCCACTTGGTTGACACTGGTATTTGACTGTCTGCTGTCCCGGTGCGTGCAGGACTGGGCAGGGACCCCAGGCACCCACTGATTTTCATAGCAGGGTCTCTCCAAAGTTTAAAGCTGCTGCCTGCCTTGGGAGCCCTGCCCTTCCCAGAAGGAGGTGCAGCCACTGCTGCCCAAATGAGTTGTTGCCTACCTTGATGGCAACTGCTATTCCTGCAACCATTCCTCCGCCTCCGACAGGAACCACCACTGCATTTACTTCAGGTGCCTGTGCACAAAGGAAGTGTGAGTGTTTCTGGCATGTCGTGTCCCCCTTTTTGCTTGTGCCCCTATCTAGGAGGAGCAGAGCCCAGGGCTGGGCTCTGTATTTCTCTCACCTGCTCCAGCACCTCCAGGCCTATTGTGCCTTGACCTGCGATCACTGCTGGCTCCTGGTTGGGGTGCACCATGACTCCTCCTGTCTCCTGCACTACACGGGCTGCTGTTTCTGCTCTGGACTAAGGGAAAGCACAGATGGGTCACCTCTCAGGCTGTGCCATGTCCCAGGCTGGTCTCCCCTGTGCCTTACCTCGTCGCTAGGCTCACATGGCACCAACGTAGCACCATAGGCACGGATGGCAGCTTGCTTACACTGCGGGGCTGTCCGGGGCACCACGATGTAGGCAGGGATCCCTGTGTGATGAAAGGAGGCAAATCCAACAGCCAAAAAGCCCCAAGCACCCGCTTAGCGCTGCAGGAGCAGGCCCTGCGTTGCCTATGCTAGCTCCTGCACACGTTCAGGAAGTGGGATCTCTCCTCTCCCGGGGAGGCTGCCTCTGCATTTACGCTGTGCCCTCTGCCCGGCTCCACAGCGCTGGGGCTGGAGGTCGGGGCTGCGCGTTACCTTCTGCCTGGGCAGCACAGGCGAGCGCCTGCCCGTGATTCCCACTGCTGTGTGTCACGACGGCGCGGGGCAGCTCCCCTCCTGTGCGCTCGCTCTCCTCCACGAGGCTCCTCACGGCGTTCAGGGCGCCGCGGATCTGGCAAGGGAGCACAGGGCTCTGTGTCGCTGCCCCCGGAGCTGGGCTGAGCGGGCAGGTGGGGAATCTCCTCTTTGCAGCCTTCCCTCTGCCCTAGGCAGCACTTCAGGCCCGTGCAGGATGTCAGGAGCCACATCTGCTTGGAGGGCAGGTGGGTACCGGCGCACGGCGAGTTCCCCAGCGCAAGAAGCGACCTTCGCCCCCGGGGGACTTGCAGCGCTGCGCACCTTGAAGGAGCCGGTCCTCTGGAACAGCTCGCACTTGAAGAGCAGCCTCCGGCCTGCCATGCGCTCCAGCCCGGCGCAGGTGAGCAGGGGGGTGCGGTGGACGCGGCCCCGCAGCCGCCGCTCCGCCGCCCGCACCTCTGCCAGCCCCGCGCGCGGCCCCGCGGCCTCGACCGCGGCCATGTGCGTGTGCACGCGCCTGCGCGTGGCCGCGGCGGCGGCGGTTTGTCCCTGCGCGGCCGCCGTCCCGCGCCCGCCCGCCCCGGCGCAGCCAAGATGGCGGAGGGGCTGGAGCGCGTCCGCGTCTCGGCCGCCGAGCTGCGGGACATGGTGGCGGCGCAGGCCCGCGCCGCCGGCGGCGGCAGAGGTGAGCGGCGCCCGGGGGGCACCTGAGAGCCGCGGCCGGCCTTCCCCTCCCCTCCTCACCGGTCCCTCGCTGCGGTTGGGGTTGGGGTCGGGGCGGACGCGGGGGTGTCCCGGGTGGGAGCGCTCAGCGGCCGGCGCGCTGGGTCCGCGAGGGGCTTTGCCAGTCGGTCCCGGCCCGACGGGGACCCCTCCGGTACCGGCGGAGGTTCCGCTGCGAGTTACTGCTAGCGAGGAAAGTGGAGGGAGTGCAGCGGGGAACAGCCCGGCTTCGGGGGATCGTTTAACCGTGCGCGCTCCGGGCTGGGCTCCCTAACGAGTTTTTGTGTAAATATGGTTGAGGGAGGAGGAGAGAAACGTTACCGGGATGTAACCAAGAGGGGAAACGCGTCTTTAGCTCAAGCGGTCAGTTGGCAGAGCGGGGCTGCTGGGGACGGCGGCCCCTACACCAGCTGCTGCTGAACCTTTATGATAAATCTTTACTCCTTGTGTACACGTGCTCACGTCTTGTGTTGTCTTTATCTGTCCCTTGTCGGTGCTTTGAGGAAAAACCTATTGCAGGATGTGTTTTGTAAATGAATCAGGCCAAGGATTTGGTCAACTTTGTTAGAGTTTCTCACTTTCTGCTCTTACTCTGCGATTTCCTGTAAACCTTTACACAGGTTTTCAGCTCAGTTCTCTTAGACCTGCCCTGAGGGTGGTAGGCTCTTTGCCTTACTTAATATTTCTCCTAGAATATTTGTCATAGTATTCTTTGGTACCTGGCTCGTTTGTGATGGGAATAACTTTCTTCTGTCTGTTTTCCCCCAGAAAACATGAAGGAGGTGAAGGAGCCGAGACACCGCAAGGACAACAGGCGCCCAGACCAGGAGATTTACAAGCCTGGCCTCTCCAGATTGAGGAGCAAACTGGTGCCATTAAAACATGAGGCATCAGAGGAGGAGAGGAGTAGAGCTGAGGAGGGCAAGGAGGAGAGTGCTGGGGACTCTGTGAGAGCAGGGGCTCCAGCCGTGGAGGATTTCGGCAAAAGCGACGGCCCCAGGCAGAACGGCCCTTCTCAGGAAAGGAAAGAGACAGAGACCAAAGGTGGCCTGCAGAGCCAGGAGAGCTTGTCCAAGCAGCCCACTGTGGATGAGTGGTGTTCCAAGACCCCCAGGAGAACCAAGAAACCGGACCAGCAGATCTACCAGCCTGGGAAGCGCCTGCATTCGGCTGCTAAAGAACCGTCCCTGCGGTCGGCGGCCGAGGAAGCCACCAGCAAGATGGAGCAGCTGAAACTCGAGAGGGATGAAGAGACTGAGAAAGGCGCTGGAAAAGACAATAACAGGAAAATTAAACCAAGCAAGGAGGATAGAGAGGGGAGCCAGGTAGGGGAAGGAGTGAAAGCCTCAAGGGGAGAAAAAGGAAGACGAGCAGAGCGAAGCGATAGGATGAGGAGGGGTGATGAGGGGATGCAGGGGAAGCTGGGCTCTACCAAGCGATATTCCCGCACGGACAAGCGCCGGAGCCGGTACCGCACCTGCAGCACGAGCTCAGCTGGAAGCAGCAACAGCATAGACGGAGCCCTGCTTGTGGATGGGGTGGAGAGGCGGCAGGAGCGTGCCAGGGAAAGAACACGTCCTAGGAAGCAGCTCTCTGTGTCCTCCACTGACTCCTTGGACGATGACAGGTTCGATGAGGCAGAAGCATACGTCTCCAGCAGGAATTCGGACAGGAAGAAGCATTCGGAGCAGAGCCGAGGTTCCAGGAGTGAGAGCGAATGGAGCAGCAATGGCAGGGAAGCGAAGGGACCCTTTCGAGTCACATTTGACAGCAGGACCATGAACAGGGATGTCAGTCTGGCAGATACAGATAAAAAAAAGTCCCTGAAGGCATTTGCTAGTTGCAAAGACTCAGAGACTTTGGAGCCAAGGAGCCAGAGCAGGGAACCCCAAGGGAGGGGCCGTGGGATTCTATTCCTGCCTGCCAACACGGACCTCTCTGCCAGCACCACGGGTGCCCCCGAAGCCAGTCACCCCGGGCCCAGGCTCCTGCTCGGCGGGGCTGGCAGCAAAGGCTCTCGGAGCCGGGGCCGAGGCGGCACTGCTCGCAGGCTGTGGGACCCAAACAACCCGGACCAAAAACCCGCCCTGAAGAGCCAGACTGCCCAGCTCCACTTCCTAGACACGGACGATGAAGTGAGCCCCACCTCCTGGGGGGAAGCCCGGCAGGCCCAGTCCTCCTACTATAAATTCCAAAACTCTGACAACCCCTACTATTACCCTCGGGCCTCCAGCCAAGGCCCCCAGTATCCATATGGCGGGTATTCCCTGCAGTATCCCATGGGTCCAACCAACGGCGTGTACCCAGGAGCCTATTACCCTGGGTACCCTGGCCCGGCAGGGCAGTACCTGTGTGGCCCACTCCCCCCCACTGCTCTGAGCCCCGAGATGGAGCAGCAGATGAGGAACATGCAGCAGCAGGAGCTCAGCAAACTCCTGCGTGAGGCTGGGAACCAGGAGCAGCAGCTCAGCAACCTCCTTTCCAGAGACCGCATCAGCCCCGAGGGGCTGGAGAAGATGGCCCAGCTGAGGTTTGTGCTCAAGAAAAGTGTGAGACCGAGTCCTTTCCAGGGTGGAATAGCAGGGAATGGTGTCTCCTTGGGGATATGGTATACTGGGGGTCTGTCTCAGAGACTGGGAGATGGGACAGAGGATTGCTGGGTTTTGATGTGCTGGGTCTGTTTGTGTGCCAGTGGTGTGTGGGCGTAGGAAACTGTGGGTGAGGATGTCATTTACCCAAGCTGGGAACTAAGCCATGGCTTATTCTGCTTGGTGGGTGCCTTTCTGGTGTTGCAGAGACACAGAGGAGCAGGACAAGCACCTGCTGCAGATTTTGGGTTCTTCTTTTTCTTACTGGAGCTGATCTCTCAGTTTCAGTGCTCTCAAGTGCTCTCAGTGTTTGCTGTCAGACTTCTGCTTTCTCACCTGTCCTTGGTTATCCACTGTCAGAATCATGTTATGGGCTTCAGGGTGTGCTCAGGAAACATTTTGTGGGTTTCTGGTGGTGTATGACAATGGCAGTGCCTTTCAAATGCTGTGTAGTTTTGCTCTTGATGCCTCTCAACACTGATGCTCCAGTGGGAGTAGCCTGGTAATGCCAGGCTAGTGAGAGAGAAGTGACACTGGTGCTCTAGAGGGTAGTTAACATGGCTGTAGCAAGTTTCTACTTGGCATCTTTCACGTTTGCTTGTGACCTCTGTGTCTCCAGGGCTTCTCTGGAAACTTATTTTCAGAGCTGACTGGCAGCAGATCTAGCAGGTGAGCTCATTTCAGGGCTTGTTCTGTGGTTTGACAACTTGCACTGTAGACCACAGGGTGGGATATGTCTGTGCTTGAAGCACTGGAGGTTTCAGGTCTTCCTCAAGGTGCTGAGGTCTCCTGGGGCTGTTGTCCAGAGGGAGAGAGAACACTGTGCAGCACTGCTGTGGCCTGTGGAAGCCCACCCTGCCCTGGGAGCATCAGCATGGTTGGCCCTGTCTCTGCTGGCAGTGTCCCTTGTCCCCTGCCTGTGTCTAAGTATGTGCTGCCAACCTGTTGTGGAGCTGTGTGTGGGTTCTTATCCAACATCCAGCTGCAGAAACGTCCAATTGTCTTGGTGTTTGTGCTGTCCAGGTGTATGTGTGCAGGGTTTGGGGACTGCACGGGGTTGGGTAGCAGAACCTCGCCCCGTGCTTTCAACAGGAACCTGCCAAGCATCCTTCTCTTACCCTGTCAGGTTCTTCCAGGCTTTGCCATCTGGCTTCACTCTGGTTTTGCCACCTTCGCTGTCGTACTGTTTTCTGTAGGACTCGAAGCATTATAAGGAATAAGGCTGCCAAGGCAGGAAGAGCTGAGGATCTCCTTCACCATAAGCTTGTCCCTCATATTGCAGAGCTGTTTCTAGCCTACAACTATTTTATTAAATTTGGGGGAGGAATTCTACTCCAGCATCTAGGCAGGGCTGTAGGTAGTGAGATTTCTGGGACTCTGAGGCTTTATTTCCTTTGGATGTGATGTTCCCAACTTGTCCATTTTTGGGGAAGTGGGATCTGTGTTTCAGTTGGACGGAAGAGAGGGAAGTGGGGATCATTTTAATGGCAAGACCTCTGTTGCCCCCTGGTTCTTTGTGTGTTTGTCCCTGGCCCAGATTTTGTGCTCAGAATGAGCAGAGCCTGGCAGCATGTGTGTCCACTGTGTTGGTATCAGGAGACACTTATGCCTTGCTGTTTCCAGTAGCAGGACTCTAGCAAAGCTCCTTGCTCTTTCCTAAGCCTGATCCATTCTGATTCATATGTACAAGGGAGATGGTGCTTTCAGACTTGCCCCCTTGGAGCAGAAAGGGTGTTGGAGTGCAGCAGCTCCCGTGTCCCTTTGGGATGGGTGTGGAAGCAATGATTTGCCATAGTGCTGCTGACAGCTCATGCCTGCTGGATGTGAGCAGCAGGTGGTTCAGCACATGTTTCCTGGCAGCTGGAGCCCGGGCAGTTGCTGTTGCATTGACAACTGGTTGTGTTTTGCTGCAGGGTGGAGATGCTGCAGCTCTACGAGCGGTGCATCCTGATGGATATCGAGTTCTCCGATACCCAGAACGTGGACCAGTTGCTGTGGAAGAATGCATTTTACCAGGTGATCGAGAAATTCCGGCAGCTCCTCAAGGACCCTCAGGGGGTAAATGCCCAAGAAATTCGGAACAAGCTGCTCCTGCTTCTGGATGAGGTAAGAGGGGAGAAACATCCTCAGATTCCACTAAAACTTTGGGTGGGATTGACTAGTGTTTAGAATGGGATGGTGTAACGGGGCAACTAGTCTTCTTGATCCTCTTTATACCTCCATGTGCCTTAGGTCATCCTTGTCCAAGGAGAATGCTCAGACAGATTATGGTTAGGTGTGGCAGGTGCATGTCCAGGTGAATATTTATTATAATTTAAATCGGGCTTGTTCTGGTGTGCTTTGTGTTAATTAGAAATAGATTTAAACTAAAATGAAACAAATACCCTGAAGTGTAAATAAACAAAAGCATTCCTTGAGATGTTTGTGCCACCTTTATCAAATTTGCCTAAAAGTCATTCTGTTAAACTGTGCAGCTCAGTTTATTCTTTGTACTAGGTAGGTTGACAGCCCCAAGAGGATGTGTTTTATAAAATTAGGGTGGTGGGAAGGGACAGTTGGAGGCCTTTAGTCCAACTTCCTGCTTCAAGCAGGACTCAGCAAACAGTAGACCAGGTTAGTCTTGATTTTGCTTAGCTTGGTCTTGAAAATCTCTGAGGCTGGAGATCCCCCAACGTCCTTCTTGTGTTCTGAAGAGAAACAGCCCAGACCTCAGGAGAGGGACCTCCTTTCTTGCACATGGCAGGGATGGTATGGTGACTTTATGCTTGTCATCAGCAAGATTATAACATACAAGTATATGTGTGTTTTGCAGGGCTCTTCTTTTTTTGATGGCCTACTCCAAAAGCTGCAGGTGTCCTACCAGTTCAAGCTAGAGGACTACATGGATGGGATGGCCATCCGCAGTAAGCCTCTCCGGAAAATGGTAGGTTGGCTTCCACCTGGAACTTCTCATCCTGGTGATCTTCTGCAAGATGCTGAACTCAGTGTGCTGCCCTTGCTGAGAAACAGGCAGCTGTACTCCAGACAGTCAGTTTGTTTGCAGGGAGTCTTTCTCAGCTGCTGGAGAACTTGTTGAACCAACTCTGGTGCATTAACATTTTTTATCTTCCTTTGTAAAGAACTTGTTTTGTACCAGCTCTGTGACTAGGGCTAATAAAGGGAAAGAAGTGTCCAAGGGCACTCTGATTTTTCCTTAGGTATTGAACATCTCTTATTTCTGTCTGGGATCCAGAATAATGAACAAGGAAAGCTGGCAGTTGGGCTGCCTCCCTGCCATGTTGCCCTGAGCTGTGAGTGCAGGTGCGAGGGACAGCTGGGAAAAGGGTATTTTAGTCCAGCTCCATTCCCAGAGCGATGTGTTTATCTAACAGCTGGCCTCAAATTAGTCATGGACTGAACAACTCCCTTCTGGAGAGAGGTGGGACGTTCTTGTAAGAGAGGAGGTGTTTAGGGATTGACTTGCCCCTGCGAATGCTGAACCAGTGCCATGGAGCCCTGTGATTTCATTCTGCTGCCCTTTCGTGAGACCTTTGGTGTGTCTCTGACCTCCTCTTGGCTCTGCACAGTCCCTGTGTGCTCGCTGGGTGTGCAGGTGAGCCAGGGCAGTGCAGGTCCCACGTGAGTGCTCCTTTGCAGGTGAAGTACGCCCTGATCAGTGCCCAGAGGTGCATGATTTGCCAAGGGGACATTTGCCGGTACAGAGAACAAGCGAACGACACGGCGAACTACGGCAAGGCACGCAGGTAGGAACACGGGTACCATGTTCTTCACGGCAGCACAGAGCACAGCTCTGGCTCTGGCTATGAGGGATGGGTCTCATTTCATCCTTGAACTTGCCTGTAGCCAAAGAAGTCTTTCTTCTCCTTTTTAAAGTCTTTCCACTCCTCTATTGTATCGCAGTCCTGTGAAGCTGAAAGTTGTAGCCAAGATTGTTTTGCTGTTCCAGAGAGCAAGCCACCAGACCCAGTCATCCTCCATCTGGTGTGGAAGTTGTCCTTTGCTGGGAGGGTTTAGGCTACTGAGACTGGCAGAGTGGCCATTGTATTTTCTGGTGACTTCATGTGGGAGAGGATCCCATATGCATCCATATGTTCTGGCACTTATTGCTTCCTGTCACTGGTGGTTTTTTTCTGGAGCAAAGACCGAGGGGACAGGGAGCAAGTGTGCCCAGCATGTGAGATGGAGCCCTGAAGTCTGTGAAGGTTTGGAGAACAGTGCAAGGAAAGCTGCTCATTATGGAATCTGCGGACATTGTGGACTGTGCTGATAGGGAGGCTGGGGGGAGCACAGAGGATTCATGGTGTGTCTGAAGAGTGTTAATGGATCCCTGTGGCATGGTATAAGCTGGAGAGGGAAAATAGAAGAATGAAGGGATGAATGGACTGCCACTGAACGGGTCCTCTTCTCTTGGGATGATTAAATATCTTAAAAGTAAGGGGAACCAGCTAAGGAGTGTGGAGTGTTTGGTCCCAGCTGTCATGGAGCTAAAAGAGGCTGAGAGAGAAGCATTCCCTGAACAACCTGTGCTCTATGTGGGGCTGTACAGGGCAAATGCTTGATGGTCTGGCTAAACGCTCGTCTTTGGGCTGAGCCAAAGGTGTTTCCTTCTGCAGCTGGATCTGCCCCTTCTTGTCCTGTGCCCCATCCCTCTCCAGGCCGGGCACAACTTGCTGCCGGTGCACTCTCCTGCAGGCAGAGGGCACTTGTGGAAAGGGTCTGTTCCCTACAGGACTGCCCACACTGAACAGCAAGGGAGGCAGCCTGATGTCCTTTCAGTAACCCTTTCTCTCTGGCACTTCCCTTCTGCAGCTGGTACCTGAAGGCTCAGCAAATTGCTCCCAAAAACGGCCGCCCGTACAACCAGCTGGCGCTTCTGGCCATCTACACGGTAAGAATCCCATCATGCAAGGGTGTGCAGGCATAGGGAGAGCCTCTGGGATGGCTGTGAGATTCCATCTGGTGGAGAAAGGCATTGTTTAGGGCAGTGCTCAGATGTTGGGGTTTTTTTTAAAGAAAAAAGCTGGTGGAGGATGGGCTGTGTGGATTCCAGCTGCTGTGGCTTCAGGCAGCTTTGTCAGATACACGCTACTCCCTCAGGCGTTTTAGGAACTGTTCTGTGGGCTGTTGAGAATGCAAATGTTTTAAACTTTAAACACAACCCACTTTTTGCATGAGATTTTTGTGCTCAAAGCCGTCTGTCAGGGTGCTGGTTTGGTTTGCCATGCCTTCACTGAGCCTGTGGGCACTGGTCTAAGCAACACCTACACATGACTTCCTTGGGTTCCAGTTGTGCTAGCTACTCCAGCCATGCAGGAAAACTTCAAAAACAGATATGACAGCAGATAATGGAAGCATCATGCTGGGACAGAAGCTGGTAGGGATCTCCCCATTCACAACACTTGGAGATGCTGGTTTAAAGCAGAGCAGTTCAGAACTGCAGGGTTCAGAAGCACATTTCCTTCATGGCTGGGAAGAACGTTTCTGACACATCAAAGACCTTTGTGCTGTGTTGAGGAGCAGGGAGGGAGGAGCACGTGGGAGCCTAGCTCTGAGTATCCAAGAATGAGTGGCAGGTCTGAGCCTGGTTGTGTTTTTGCAGAGGAGGAAGCTGGATGCTGTCTACTATTACATGCGTAGCCTGGCTGCCAGCAACCCCATCCTCACAGCCAAGGAGAGCCTCATGAGTCTGTTTGAGGAGACAAAACGCAAGGTGAGTCTTGGAGCTGGGCTGTGGGATGCTGCACTTGCCAGTACTAACTGTTCTCTGCTGGAGAGCATGGAAAGAGGAGAGTGATGGTGTCTTTTGGACTCGGAGTCACTCATTACCTACTTCTAAAAAATTCCATGTTGAGAGTCAGGTGAGAGAGGCAGCCTTCAGAATGATGAAGTTCTTTCTGCCTCTCCTCAGGTTCTTTTGGGGTTGTTTGGGCAACTGAATCTCTTATAACTGGGTCACAAACTGTAATTTAGCCAAGCTCAGCAAGGGTTGTAGGTTGCTGTAGTTTGCAGCATGGCCTTGGTGTGCAGCAGGAGAATTGCCTTATTCCATAGGTGCCCTACACCTGTGGGAGTGGGCAAGAGAGGCTGCAGTCCTTTTATGCCCCAGGGAGTCACCCCAAATACAGCACATTGGCTGCCACACACCTGGGACTGGACACAACTTTTCTT
Organism: Corapipo altera; assembly: GCF_003945725.1. Classification (NCBI taxonomy): domain Eukaryota; kingdom Metazoa; phylum Chordata; class Aves; order Passeriformes; family Pipridae; genus Corapipo; species Corapipo altera. The sequence goes on from NW_020884999.1 coordinate 52,765, forward strand.
GTCCCAGGACAACTGGAGTTGAAAACCTCTCACCTGCACAGTCCTGTAGAGTCAGAACCAAATTCTGGACTTGTGAGTTACTGAGGTTCTGAAGCAGGGAGAAGGGCTGATTTATCCATATAAATGTATACTTTCCCTGAACTTTGATCCTTGGGTGATCTGAATCTGTCCTGTGTTCCCAGTCTGAGCAGATGGAGCAGAGGAAACACCAGGTGCTGGATGTGAGCCCCAGCCGCCGGGGGAAGGGCAAGAAGTCTACATTTCGACAAGTTGGAGATGATGCCACGCGGCTGGAGATCTGGATCCATCCCTCCCACCCCCGCTCCTCCCAGGGCCACGAGTCCGGCAGGGATTCCGAGCAGGACAATGGTCTTGGGAACCTCAGCCCCAGCGACGTGAGTACTGCAGGAGGCGGCGGTTGGCTTTGGTGTCATGTGTTTGGAATGCAGCGGAATGACACTGGATCTGTTTTGCTTTCCTGTTGCTAAATTTTCCAGTGTTTTGGCTTTCCCTATGGGAGCAGTGCCTGGGTCAGGCTGAGGAGCTGGTGACCTCGTGCCTCTCGTGTTTAAGGCATGTTGTTACCATCCATTTCTTGGCAGCGTGTGCTGGTGTGGCTGATGTGGAACAGGAGAGGCACAAACAGAAGATGCTGTAAAATGCCTCTGCTGAGGGCTCTAACTTGGGTGAGGTTCTCCGTGGGAAATTAGGTCAGGTGCTGGAGACCAGGGTTAACAGTGACCCTGGAAGTTCTGAGGCTTGTTCTGGAAGTGGGTCACTTGTCCCAGTGCCAGATGATTGGAGGCTTGCACTGGGAATGTGAAAACCGTGGTTTCAATTTCCACTGTAGGTGTTATATTTGCATTACTTGCTCCGGTGAGAGGCCAGACCAGCACCTTCCTTTTGCAAGAATTAAATTTATAATTGTCTAACGGTGTCTCCTGTGAGCCTGTCCAGCTGTACCTTGCAGGAGGAGCCCAAGTGAACTCTGTCAGGCCCAGGAATGTGGTCGAAGGCAGTGGTGGTTGGGAGCTCATCCTCCAGGAATCCTTGCACTGCTCTGGCACATGAGACTTGCAAGGGAATGTGCCAGGGAGCTCTGGGCTGCCTGTCCTAAAATGGCTGTTAAGGATGTGAGTTTAGGAGAACTGGGAAGACCTTCCCTGCACCCTGCGGGGCCCAGAGCTTCTCAGATACGATTGTGCTTTTATAACAAGTTTCTGACTTCAGCTGGGTGGAACTGAAGTCTTGGAGCTTTGAAAGATAAGCTTTGGCACATTGCTGCAGCATTTTTCAGATGTTCCTGCCCTTGGTTGTTTTCCCTCTCCTCAGCTTCTCTTCTGGAGACCTTTGCTTCCTCAGCATCACTGAAAGGAACATGCCAAGCTTTAGCCTTTCCATCAATCATTGATGAAGGTGCTTTGACATGAGATGCTGTGAGTGTGTTTGAGGCACTGAGGGTTTCTCTTTTCCAGTGCTCTCAGGTAGTGTAGCAGCTAGTGAAGTGGGGGGCACTGATGTCTTGTTTGTAGTGCAACCAAGGGGGGCTGTGCTTTCAAGTGCAGGTCACTGGCAATGTCTTTACAGATTTGTGTGATTGTTACCATTAGTCTTGATTTCTCCCTCTGTTTGAAACACTGGTTTGTGCAAAGCACGAGCTTTCTGATCATGGAGAGGCAACACGATCAGAAATATTATGACAAAGGGCAGGGGGAACTGAGGGCCTGGGTTTGGGCACCGATGGTTTTGGCAGCCAAGGTATTTATACTCAGGCTGCCTGTGCCTGCTGTGGGGCAGCACCCGAGTTGGCACAACTGCTTATGGGGCTGTGGCGTGGCCACGTCACCAAAAATAACCGTGTGGAAAGGAAACCTTAAATCTGTGTGGCTGCCAGAGCTCCTGAGCTGTGAAGCTTTGGGGCTGGATAAAGACAAACAGCTCTTGTGGAAGCTCTGGACTCCTTCCTTCTTGAAGCTATAGATTCTTAGCCTCTTCCTCGCAGCATCCTTGTGTTTTGGAGCCGAGCAGCCGTGAGCTGCCGCTGTGTGGCACTGTTTGGCCTCGGAAGGGCCCTGCCTGGCCAGGGCAGGCAGCAGCCCTCATCCTGGCAGCACCTCTGCCCCACATCCCCGGCCGGGTGGAAGGGAACAGCTCTGCTCCCAGGGGATGTGTGCCAGTGCCTGTGTGTCATTTTGGGGAAATGAGTCTAAATCTGTCATCGGTCCCTTCCTTGCCAGCTTTAGCCCTTTAAAAGGCTGAGGAAAGCTGTGTTATTTTGTTTACCCTGACAGCTGTGCTCTGCAGGTAGCTCTGCAGGCATCAGTCTTATGGCAGCTGTTTCTGGGCCAGAGAAGGGGACTTTACAGTTCAGATTCCAGAAGCAGATAAAACACTGCAAGTATAGGCCCTAACAGCTCTGGATGTGTACTGGGCAGAAGTGTGGGAGAGAGGCTGCTTGTACCCTTCAGATGGAAGCTATTCCTTCAAGCCCAGCCAAAGATGACTGTGAGGATGGATGCTGGCTGTTTTACAGGTGATGAGAAATTGAATTGGGATGTCTTCTGCCCTCAGTAGTCGCTTTGTTCATTGCGCAGGTGGTGAGGTGCCAGTCCTGTGACGTGACACACTTGGCAGGGAGATGCTGCACAATTACTCTCCCAGGACCTGCTGATGTGCGTGATGTCCCCGTCAGCACATGCTTACACGTCTCTTCTCATTTCTGACTTTATTTCTCCTTATGCAGGCCTATACAAAGGCACAAGCATTGCTTTATTTCAGGGTTAGGAGCCCACAGACTGGAGTTAGTAATGTGGAATGCCAAGTGTGCAGAAGGGCAGCTCGTGCTGCAGCCATTGCTGGGACAAGGGAAGGTGGAGTGCAGGGCTGGCAGTTTGCCTTGCACTGTGTGTTTAGGTACAGGCTTGGCATAGCTGCTTTTTTCACAGCTTGCTACATCATATTTTCTAGGAAGATGCAGAACTGAAAGAACATACCACCTGTCTGCACCGAGGGGTGTAAATCTCCGTTTGGCCCCTTCCCCTGTGAATGAATTTGGCACTGTTGGCACAGAGGGCATGGGACAGTTTCAGAGTAAGCCGAGGAAGTGTTTGGGTTGCAGCCTGGCTGTTTGGTGCTCAGGGTTTTGTCTGTTTTGCCTGCAGCCTTTTGGGGTTTCATTGTATGAACGGTTGTTCTCTGTGGTCTCACTGTATGTTGTGTGTTTCTAGGTGTGCAGGGGCAGGAGGGCCCAGGCTGACCCCTTACCTGACAGTATCTGGTCACTTTGTGTGCAGTTTGAATAAGAAATGCAAGAAGGGATGCTGAACCAGTGAGCAGTTGTGTTGTTTTTTTAAAAACAGCTGGGCAGTGCAAGGTGAGCTGAAGGACTGAGTCTCTGCCGGTTCTTCTCTGCCACTGGTTTCATTTGCTGTGGGTCTACATTCATCTTAAATCTGATAGTACCATCTGCAGCTTGCTGTGCAGACTGTGAATTGGTAAAGTAAACAGGGCAAACGGGCTGTCAGTCTCTTGAGAAAGTGTTAATATTACACTGAGTTTGAGATTTTAATCACTCCTGTCAGGAAATGCTGAGTTAAGGTTCTCACAATTGCTGCTGCCTGCTGCCTGTGCTCTGCAGTTGACACTTCCTTGTGTTACCACGCAGCATGCAGGCACTAATAAAGATGCTCCATAGCTGCAGCTAAGATTAGGTAAGAGAGGTTTTCCCTTGGCAGGGCACTAATTGAATAATACTTCTCTCCAGATGTCTGAATACTTCAGCATCATTAAAGAATTAAGTCTCTTAGCCTCTTTGTGAGAGGTCAGTCTTGTAGAATTATCAAAAGTTTGGTGGGGCCACCCAAAAACCTCTCGGGAAAACAAAGACCTGAATTGCATCTGCTGTCACAGCCCTGTGTGTCAGCTGCAGGAACACTCCCATTTTCCTCCAGCCTCCTGGTCAGGCACAGAGGTGTTGCATTTGCCTGGTTGCTGGGAGCAACAGCCCCTTTGCAGTAGCAGAGAAATTGGGGCGGAATCATTAACTCTGGAGCTCAGAGCAGGTTTTAACTTCCATTCCTTTAACACAGCCTTCCTTTTCAGCAGCAGGGAGTGTGGACAGTGCACCAGGGTTTCCACAAGTGAGCAGTAAATACCACCAGGAGGTCTACCAAAGAAAACCCAACCCAAAAACACAACAAAAAGAGGTTAAAGTTCTCTCAATAGCCTGAATATAGTTTCTTACTTTTGTATTTCTTCTTTGCTTCCTACTGTGTTTGTCTTGGAAGCTTGTTACACATTCAGGTGTCCCTCTGTGCTGGTAGTGGGTGCGGGTACCAGGAGACAGTAGTGATGTTGGAGCTGTGGGCAGTGTGTATCTCTGGATGCTTGTTTGTATTTTCTTTTAGATGAGTAGTGCTGGTCTCTTGTGGACCCCTTCATCTCCTTCCATCTCCCAAGTCCTAGAAAATCAGGTGATTGCCAAGCACACAGAGAAATGCCTGTGTGCAGCTGGATGTGGGCACTGTCTTCTCAAAGCAGTGGAGGTTTTGAGAGTTGTCCTGCTTTCTTCCCTCTAAGACAGGATTCAGCTAACTGGAAACGTATCCAGCAATGCATGGTTGGGGCTATCTTCACAACTTCCTGTGATTTGTTTCTTTATGAGGTGAGACATCTCTCACCTTCTGTATTTCTTGGTTCTGCATCCACTTATACTTCTGCAGCCCAGTCACAGTCCAAGAATGGAGAATGCAATTTTGGGAATGCCTGTGCATCCAGGAGCACTGGCAAGTCCTCGGGACTTTGCTTCCTCAGCAGAGGACATTTGTCCTTAGTGAAAAGGGTCACTGTGCTGTTCAGCTCCTGCATGTTTCACATCCTTTTTCCCTTGGTGATGTTGGTTGTTCCTGCTCTGTGTGCTTGTTCCTCTTGGGCAGCAGCCACTTGGGTGACTGAGCCAGCTCCTTGTCCTGCCTGGTTTCAGTACATGCAGTTTTTCATCTGGTGGAGGTGTTTCTTGGGCTTTGCCTCTGGAGTGAGTGCAGTGGGATAAAACCTCACTTTAGTCTGGTAGCAGTTTTGGTGGGGGTTTCTTGGCCATTCTGCTCCATCAACCTGTCCTTTGCTTGGACCAGTCACACATGGGAGCAGTAGTAACCTGTGTTCAGAGTTGGGGTTGCCTTGGTGTCTCTGCCTCTGCTCCCTGGGAGTGTCTGGTTTTTTAAAGGCTGTTGTGGTGTGAACTAGGTGTCTCTGAGCATGGCCCAGCTTTGCTCATGCAAATATACCCCAGAGACACCCCTGTTTCTGAGAGCTGCTCCTTCTACTCTCAGCTCTTCCCTCACCTGGTAGCTCTTTTCCATTACACATGACTAGAGGTAAGTGACAGGCAAAAGTGGAAATGATGTATTGCTCTAATGATGGTTGTTCTTCCATGTAGATGCAGGGATAAGAGGCTGCTTGGGGAACTCATTATTTTTGGTGTGTCCCTGCCAGGCTGGTGGGAGCATTTCTCCTCACAACCAGCATGGCTGGGTGGTTTTCCTCAGGACTGTGAAAGATTGATCTTTTCTGTACAGGCTCTTATGAATAATCTTTGTTGGATGGAGTACAGAGCTCTCTCATTTGCTACCTCCATGGTGTCAGGTGGGCAGAGTCCTTGGAATGATCCTTTTTTTAGGAGCCTCTGATCTGGAAAATGAGCCCAGGCAGCTGGGCCTGTGGTTTAGCTGGGCAGAGTGAAAGTGCAGGTGTGCTACCTTCTCCCCACTGCTGGGGCACGGCTCCCCAAAAAAGTACTCTGCAGGCTGCACTTGATGTCCTGTGCCGACTCTTGCACGCTTCCAGGGGATTTTCAACCCGAAACCATGTGCCTATGCAGAGAGTGGAGGGAATGGGAACCACTAGCCCATGCCTGGCCATGCCCTGTGTGCTGCCTGCTGAAGCCGTTCTCACATCAGTTAAACATCCGAGCCCCACCAGAGTGGTGGTGTAGGTGTGTCCCCAAAGGGAGGGGACACACGAGGGAGTGTCCCCTTGTTTTTTGTCACCACACAGGGTAGTGGGATACAGACAAGGTCTTAGAGCAAGGCCTTGGGTCAGGCTGCCGTTGGCGCCTTGTCACAGGAGGGTGGCTTGTGTTAAATCAGGAAGTTTGTCCCCTCTATGGTTAGATGCTCTCTAGTATTTGATGTGAGTGATCTCCTCTGTGGTCTGTTGCATTATGGTCTGTCCTTACTGTCAGGGGATGGCTGTGCTTCCCCTCCAGCCTGCTTGTAGCTGTGTTTGATCCACACCTCTGCAGTGCTGCCAGCCCCTGATGAGCCTCCCCTGCGGCACAAAAACAAGCAGAGAAGCTCTTTGTGGTGGCAATGCCAGGGACTAGCAGTCAGCTAAGGGCTGCCCTTCTGTGTTTCTGTCCTTTATCCAATACCCACATGAGACAACAGCAAGAGCTGTTGCATCCTTGATCTTTGTGCCCAAAGCGGCATTTGAGAGGGAGAAACGTGGAGTTCCCTCTGTCCTGCCCTCATTTTCCTCCCCACCACGAGGTTGCAGGAAACAGTTGGGTTTGGTTACTCATTCGTGGAGGTCAGGACTAGATCTGGGGTTTTTTTCATTTGTGTTTAGGAAACAGTTTACAAACTTTTTTGAGCATGGGGGAGCTGGTGGCTTGTGAAAGAGACTTCCCAGCCTCTTTGCTGCTGGACTCGCATTAATTCTCTGCCCTGCCTCCTTTTCTGTAATCTCATTCTTGGTTGGCAGCATGAGTACTTCTGAGTGCTTTCCCCTGCCTGCAACCCCTCCACCTACTAGTATGACCTCGGTCACCAAACCACCTTGAGGCTTTATTTTTACTCTAGCCGTTTTGTTTCGCGTGGTGAGGTTGGTTTCTTTCCCCCAGCAGTGAGAAGACTTCTCTGGGGAGGAAGTAAAAGAGTGCCAGGCTGCAGTTGAAACTGGTTAAACACCAAAACCACACTCCTGGCCTCGCTGGGTTTGAGACGTGACACTCAGCCATGCAGCTCAGCACTGGCTTTTTTTGCCTGCCAGTTGTGCACCATCCCTGCTTGCACTTAATTTATTTTTTTTTATAAGCTGTTTTTTACTTTAAATTGCTGATAAAAACCTTCTCAGCTGCAGTTCCTGTGTTAGCAATCCAACCAGAAATGCAGTTCCACTTGGCCTGGGCTCGTGATCTTCCGTGGATGCTCAGTGCTGCTCCGCCACAGCTCCCACAGCTTGGCAGAGCTCATGGAGCCTGGTCCCCAGTTCAGCCTGTGCACTCATGTCGTGTAGAACCCACATGTTGCTTTACAGCACAACTTGACCTTTTGTCACTACCCAGAAAGTGAAGGCTGAGCTATTGGTAAGAGTTTCCAGAAGTTGATGTTGATTTTTTTCCCCCCCTTTTCTTTTTAGACCACGTTGGTGGTTTTATTTAACTGTGAAGAACAAGTCAGGGACTAATGTTGCCTGAATGGGAGAGACACTGGCATGTTCCCCTTCTGGCAACAGGCATCTGGTGCTAATATGTGTGGAAATATTGTGGTGGATCAGAGGTGGGAACACTAGAAGGACATCAATGAGCTGTGCCTGTGTGAGTGGCTCTGCTCTATCCCTCTGCTCAGAGAGGCTGTGGTAAGGGGAGCAAGACTTCAAGTTCCAACAAGCTTCTCATACTCTAAAACCAAGTACAACCATCCAGAAACCGCCTTTCCCTGTCAGTCACTCTTTCCTCATTTCCTCTCCTGCTGGTGCTGATCAGCCAGGGATTTGTGTGTAACCAAACCCCCTCCTGCTGCTGCACACGAGTCCTTCCTCGGGGCAGTGGGTTTGATGATCCAGGCGCTGCAGAGTGTGTTGGAAGGGAGAGTTTGCACTTGAGACAAGAATGCTGCCAGAACGGGCAGTACTGGTAAAGGAAGTAAAATGTCTTAATAGCAGAGCTGGGAGATTTCCCAGAGCAAGGTGAAGGCTGTAGACACTGATTTCTCTTGAGTTTTTTGGTTTTTTTTTTTTGTTAGTCTAACCTTGATCTTTGTCTGAAGTTGGCCCAGGCCAGCTTTTCCTGCTCTCTGCTGTAGACTTTTTGAGATTGGCACCTCGTATTCCACAGCCAAACCTCTTAATTCTGCCATGGGGAATGTTTGTTTCTCTTCAGTGTTGAATGAGCCATTTCCAGACAGGCTTCGTATCCACTGAGGAGGTGGGTACTAGGAAAGAAACTTCCTTCCGGAGGATCAGGGAGTGGAACCTGCTGGAGTCTGTGTCATTTCCTCTGTCCTTGGCTCTACTCTTCCTCCCCATCAGATTTCACTGCTGCATAATTCAAAGTGGAGAGGGAGATGCCTTCGTGCCCTGTGTGCTACCGCCCAGGTAGAAGTGAAGGCTCTGAAAGTGCTCTGGGAATGCAGCAGGGTGGACAACTACTTCCAGATTGTGGAAGCCTGAGGCACAGGCTGGCTGGGAGTGGCTCCCATTGTCCCGTTATCCCTGCCGGTGAGCGTGGCTGGGAGAGCAGGAGTGTGAAGGTTGCGTGCGGTAATGCTGTCATCCTTCTGGAAGGCTCTGTCTCTGCTCAGCCTGTTGTCCAAATGTCTTCTCTGTTGGCCTGACTCCATTCTAAGCCTTTCAGGGTTCAGTCTCTTCAGTCTTCACCCTCCCTAATTTCTCATGTTATCTCCCTCCTTTGTGCTTTAACCCCACAAATAATCAACACCGGGTTGGTGAAGAAGGCTGACAACACCCTGAGCTGCATTAACAGCTGATCTCTTGTGACCAGAATTCATCACACATTTTCTTAGTGTCAATTTGCTGTCACAGGAAGGGGAATGCTTTTTACTTCTGGCAGACAGTGAGTGTTTGAGTATAAGCTGCTTTCGCTGGTGGGGGCTGCTTCAGTGCACATGTGGCCTCCGTCTTACCTGCTGGACACAGAAGGCTCTGCTTGGGTCAGCTCGCTTTCAGTGCTTAACCAGATGCAGCCTTGAAGAGCTGAGCTTGTATCCTAAACGACCTGCAGCACCAGAGCCAATTTGTGAAAAGTTTTGTGTCAAAAGTTAACTTGATATCTCAGCTGAGGTCTCTCTGGCGTGTTTGCATAGGTTCATAGAGTTTATGGTCAGCAGGGACCATTAGATCATCTAGTCTGATCTCCTGTATATCACAGGTCCTTAAATTTCACCCTGCTACTCCTATACGAAGCCAAATAACTCGTGTTTGGCTAAAGCAGTACTTCCAGAAAGACATCCAGTCTTGAGAATCCACCCTTTTCCTGGGGTGTTTGTTCCAGTAATAATTGCACTGGTTCTGAAACACTTTCACCTTATTTACAGAATGAATGTTTCCAGTTTATTCCTGTACTTTTCTGTCCTGTGAGTGTAAAGAGCCCTTAAGTACCACAGAGGCACTTTGCACCCTGCAATCCAATCGCCTCCGAGTCTTATTTTGATAGCGCTAAACAGATTGAGCCGTTTAAATTTTTCACTGCAAGGCATCATTTATAGCCTTTGAATCACTTTTATGGCTGGTTTTCTGGACCCTTTCCAATTTTTCAGCATCCTTTTAAAAATACGGGCACTGGAACTGGGTGCAGCATTTCAGTGTCAGCCCGGACGGTGCCATATTTAGATGCGAATGTGCTGCCCAGTGCCTGCTCTGCTCATACATCCAAGGGATGTGTTTAATCCTTTTTACTGGACACTGCATTGGGAATTTAGCCATTGTAGTCCCCAGAGCCTATCTGGAGAAGCTGCCTCGGGCACGATCTCCTGGAGACTTAATTTTAGATGTGATGCCAGATGCATAACATGACACTTGATGCTGGAAACCCCCAGATTTTGAAGCAATTATAATAACCCTGCGTGAATGCTCTGTAGCCATCATTACTTGCTGTTCCCTTTGCCTGTCACGGGCAGTTTGACAGCAGAATTTCCTTTCTGTTAGTTGATGAAAGATGTTGCTAGTGAGTCTCTACCATCCTCTTTCCATCCAGTTCAGTGGGGGTCCCTGAACACTGCTGTTTAAGAGGTTGCTTAATCAGCTTTCATTCAGTTTAATGGTAATATTTTTTCAAGAATGTTGCATATTACTAATTCATGGAAACCAAATTTAGATACGAGTTTGGTTGAAAAGGAAGTAACAGACATATAAATATTCCATTTGACCTGCTTTCATTGAATTAAAAGTTCTGGTAGTAAATTCGTTATAAATAATGTTAAATTTATTAATAGGTCAGATACTTGTTTTGGAGCCAGTGAAGTTACCACAGCTTGATCTTTATGTTACTAAAGTGGACTATTTTCTTCCTTAACATTTTTCCTCTCACCTGCTCCCTGTAGTGATGAAGGAAGAGCTCAAAAACTCACTGGTTTTGCCAAGGGGCTTCTTAAAAGCCTCTTTTTCTCTTGTGGAGTTGATGGCTTGTAACTCTTATAGCCACGAGATGTGTCCTGGAGCTGGAGCTGCTTCACTGCAAAAGATGAGGACATGTCTCAGGGTCTCTTTACCTGTAAATTAATTTTTTTGTGCCTCAAGGCCATGATACATCAGGCTTCCCTCTTTCTTCCATGTCATAGCAAATTGGATTTTACGTTTGTGCGATGTCTGATGTTAAGCAGCAGGATTTTCACTGGAATTGCTTCTACTGCTGAAGAGATTAATCCGTTTCAAGGCAGGACATTGTGACTGCTGAACAGAAACCTGCACTAAACACGTGGCAAGAAGAAGCCAAGGCAAGCTCTGTATCCATTTGTGGTTGCAGGTGGTATATGAAGAGGAGTGATTATGGTAATTAACCCAGCTGGAATTTGCCCACAGCTCTATGGGTACCTTGTAAACACTGCAAAAATGCCAGACAATCTTAATAGCCCTTTTGTCTAGTCTCCTTTGTGTAGGTAGCCATTTGCACAAAACACTTTCCAGCAGCACTTTGTTGGGATTACACCTGTAGCAGTCAAACCTCCTCCTGGTATCCTGCCAGTTGAGCCCACTGCAGCATCCTGGGCTTTTCAGGAAGCTCTGTATCAGCATTTGGTACTATTTCAGTGTGACACTGCTGGGGAAAACAGCAGCCAGAGCTGTGCCTTGCAAATTTGAGATGGTGTGGGATAAAGGCTCGTGTTTGTACAGCCATGTCCAGGGCAGGTAGTGGGTTCACTGCTGCTCTTAGACTGGGTGGTGTGAAGCTCTGAAGGAACTGCCTGTGGAAAGAGAGGAATAATCTTAATAATTAATCAGGTTTCATTCAGTTTAACGGTAATATTTTTTTCAGGAATGTTACGTATTACTAATTCTAATTACTAATGTGGTATCTCTAACCCTTGAGCTGGGAGTGAGAATATGGCACGTTTTGGGTGCCTGGATGTTGTTTCACACACTTCTCAGCAAGGAAGCTGTGCCTGGAAAAGCCTGGCTGCCCAAGAAACCCTGACAATATTTGGGATGAGTGTGGTACGTGTTTTGGAGCAGAGCTGCATGGCTCTGTGGTCTGTATCCCAACCCCTTGTCACTGAGGAGACCCCTAGACTCAGGAGAACATCCCGCTGTGCTCCAGTCCCTTCCACTCCGGTGGAGACAGCACATTTGTTACAGGCAGTTTTGCATCTGGTCTCTTGATTAATGGACTTGTCTTTTGCAGCCTATTTTGACTCTGACACCACTTTCTGCTCCACAGATGCTTTGCTGATGTTGAAGAAAGTTTGCCTCGCTTGATAAAGACCAGATCCTGAAATTTACTTCCAAACCTGAAGTAACAATTTTTAACTTGAAACACTTTTTCCCCAGGAGTCGCTCCTCCAGAATCTTTCCCTTATTTGGTGCCTCCTTCACAGCTGGGGCTGATGCTCAGGTGCCAAAGCTCTGTACACTCCTCGCCTGGAGCCAAACGGGTCCACACTGGGTTGAAGCGCAGCAGCTCTGCTTCCCAGCCCAGATCATGGCACTCTTGTTCCTGTGCTCTCCGGTGGCATTTCCAGGGTTGCTCTTCTAGGATGGGAGACACCATTTTCTACCCTTTTTTAGGTCAGTGCACGGTCTCCTGAGGAGGTTTGAGTCTTGCTTTCTTCTTTCCTGGCTCAAGACATGACAGACCTTTCCTGAAGACTTCTGAGCGCCGCGGTTCTGTGCTGTCAGGCCGTACTCCCCGTGGCCTCACGGTGATTTGAGCTGGCTGTTCAGGCCTGTTGCTATCTCTGCTCTTTTAGCTGCTCCTTGAGAAGTTGTTAGTCACTGTTGATTTCTTCCATGGTAACAAATCCAGTTGGGTTGGCAGTGAGGTGTGTGAATGCTCCCCAAGCAGCACTGGGCTGCTTCCTCTGGTGAGGTTGCCTCTTCCCAGGTGGATTTAGTCTGTCTGCACATGCTGACTCATGACAGCCGAAACAGCTGTTTTCAGCTTCAGGCACTACTGTGTGCAGGGACCCCTTCTTCTTCTTGACAGCTGGTTTGTTTTTATAACTAATGCCTTCACTATATGCTCATAAGTTCCGTATCGGTGATGCCCACTTTTCAGCTGGAAGGGCCAAAATCCATTTTTTGACATAGTTTTGTTGTTGTATAAGCCCTTTCTTGGTGGGTTCTTCCCAAGTGAGCAGCTGGAACCATCCATATTTGGTTCCCTGTCCCAAGGAGCAAAGTTGCCCGCAAAGAGCAGCAATATAATTGTACAGGGAGTCCTAGTCTGTTGTCCTGACATTGGCACGAGGACCATTTTTGGGAAATCTTTGAAGAGGATTGCTTTTGGGCTGCAAAGTGAGTGTAGTAAGAAGGTACTAAGTTGTTGCAGGTTTCATGGTAGAACTGTGAGGGTAGTGAGTGTGCTGGCAGTGCTTTTGGGAAGTGTTCCTCTCCGCCATGTGAATGCAGAGCAGCAGGTGACAGAACTTCGAAGTCGAGCCGAGCCCACTCGGTGGAGGTCACTGTTTCCCTCTCACTGTTTCCCTCTCACCCCCGTGAGAAGCAGAATTTGATGGAAGCAGCTGGGAGGGTTCCCAGAGGCTGAGGGACAGGTGAGTCAGTAGAGAAACAGTCATTCAGAGAAAAGCCCAGTCAAAGCAGCCCGTGGCCTTAGCGTGAACTCAGAGATGAAAGGTCCAAAGTTGAGTGATGAGCTCATCAAAACCTTGAGGCTGTGAGAGAAAAAGTGATGAAAGAAGCGTGAGTTGCCTGCTTGAGATGCCACAGTGCTGGGGCACACAGGGCTCTGCCTGGGCTTGCTGGGTTTGTGATTAAGTTGGCAAGAGGTATGAAACATGCTTCATTCCTAGAGGCAGGTATGACATTTCCTTAAAAAAAGCAGTTATCCGTATGCACATATCTGTGTCCCAGCACTGTACTGGTTCGGGTGGAGTGCGACTGATTAGTCCTTGGGCTTGGAAATGAAAAGGCTGAGTGTGAAACTTGCTCTAAGACAGGGGTGAAGCCAATGTCCTGGTAAACCCTCCTGGAGCTGGGCATCTGTGGAAACACTCTGGGCATGTCCCTGCTGGGTGCCACTTTCCATTCAAGGTGGGGAGTTTTGGTTCTCCCCTGCTGACGGAAAGCAGTGTGGAGGATTGCAGTGTGAGCACTCCCAGGGCTGTGGGTGAATGTGGGCATTAGAGGAAAGCTTCTGCCCCAATTTCTTCTTTCCCCCACGTGCAACCTGCCAATGAGTGTTGCTTTCCGGTAGAGATGGGTCAGGCCACAAGTTCCTTCTCTTTTCCATATTCCCCATCAAAGAGCACAGAGCATGGACTCTCTCCTCCAGCTCTTGCACAGGGGCTTGCTGTGGGGCAGAGCATTGTCCACTGCCCCAAGAAGGCTTTTGCACTGAGCTGGGGGCTCAGATTCCTTAGGCTGTGTCTGTGTCAGGGTGTGTGATTTTAGCCAGAGGGGCTGCAGTCTTTCTGCCTCCACAAGCTGTTGACTGAAAAAAAATACCTGAAGTACCTGTTAAAAGTTTTAAGCTCTCAATTGTCATAGTGTCCTAAGCTGAAGAATCAGCTATATCCAAACTTCACTGGCAAAGTGAATAAGGGCTTTGCTGTGCTGTCCCAGTATTCCCCAGTCTCTTCTGGGTTCCATCTGCAGAGTCAATAAAATGGTGGCAAATAAAGTTGAGTTCTAGTGAAAAGGGCTCTTTAGGGCAGCAGTAAAATAGTGAGTAAGCAAGAACCCCTTGCTGCAGGGGCCAGTTTAATTGGTCTGACTTGTTTTATGAGACAGGTTTTATGTTTAAACTCGCACATGGCCCAGGAGCGACTCTGCAGCAGGGCATCATTCTCCTGCATGGGTCCTCCAGGAATGCAGCCGGGTTAATTACACCTCACCGAGCAATCCCACCTCGCAGAGCTTCTGGCATCAGTCATGGCATGAGCCCAGGGGCTCAGAAAATGGGAACAGGAGCTAGCACTAGAGCTGGGACTGCCTGTGACAACTGTCCCATGCAGCCAGACTTGGCAGGGAGTTTGGGAGGCACCGCCCAGTGCCCGTCTTGCATCCTCTGGCGTGTGCCCAGCTCTTGGCTGGGCATTGCTATGGCCCTGCCAGGTAATCTCATCCTCTCTCTGTGCCTCTGATTCCCCCTGTGAATGGAAGTGGAGGAGTTGAAGCTATAAAAGCCTTGTGCAAATGGGAGCAGCGTGGTGGTGCTCTGGGCCGCTCCTGGTGAGCGTCTCCCCGCGCGGAGCTCGGAGCCTGGCTTTTCTCACCGCGCTGAGGCTGTGCAGGCGCACGGGAGAGAGGAAAACCTCCTGCTCTGGGGGAGGTAAAAACGAGGCCAGTCCACTCCTGGTGTGACACGGCCACCTCCAGGGCCAGGCAGAGTGAGTGCTTACCCACCCACAGCCTTCCTCAGAGCCGTTTAGATAAGGACTGGGAAAGCCCTGAGCAGTAGTAAGTAATTATTCAAGTCAGGTTTTGGAGTTAGTGGACCGAAGCAGGGCAGGAAACTGCCTTCATGCCGTGTGCTGCAGCCAGCTTCCCTGTGTCCTCTTAACTCCATATTCATAGAATCATGGAATGGTTTGGGTAGGAAGGGACTTTAAAGACCATCTAGTTCCAACCACACCCCTACCATGGGCAGGCACACCTTCCACTAGACCAGATTGTTCAGAGCCCTATCCAACCTGGTCTTGAACTCTTCCAGGAACGGGGCATCCACAGCTTCTCTGGGCAGTTAAATAGCTGTTCTCTGGCAGTTCAGTAGCAGCTCTGCTGCTGCAGGCTCGCAGAGGCTTTGCTGGTACATCTGAACTCCACCTCTGCAATTGCCTTAAGCTGGAGTTAAATGACAGGGTGCAGCATCACCCCAGTCTCCCCTTGCTTCTGAGAGCTGCTCCTGGCAGGGCACAGACAAGTGCTTTGAGCGTTGCTGCTGAGCTCACCATGCTGGCTTCTCTGCAGAAAAGCACTGGGGAGGACATCCCGCTCCCTCTCTGCCTTGTCCAGCTGCTGCTCTGCCTCTGACGCAGTCAGGAGCACGGAACAGGCTGCTGCTGGTGGTTGTGGGGTTGTTTTTTCCATCGATAGGAATGCTAGTGGGAAAGGCTGCCTTTGGGGACTCCTTCTGCAGAACCCCTTAGGCTGTGCCATGCTCTGAGATGGTGAGACATGGAGGAGGGACCTTTGCCCAGGGTGTGGGTGTCAGATTGGGGTGTCTGGGGTGCGTATATCGGGGTTGGGGTGCCCAGGGTGCAGGTACTGGGGTTGGGATGTGCAGGGTGCAGGCATTGAGGTTAGGGTGCCCGAAGTGTGGGTGCTCTGGATACAGGTATCTGGTTGGGGTGCCCCGGGTGCGAATATCGGGGTTGGGGTGCCCGGGGCACAGCAGCCCCTGCACAGGACCTCAGGACCCGGCAGAGGGTGCTGTGTCTCCACCGCCTCTCCCGGCTCCAGCTCCAACTCCAGCTGTTTGGCACTTGCCTCTGCCTCTGTGCATGATGTTTGTAAGAGTTTGGGCATGTCCATTTGGTTCCCATCTCCAGTGCCACCCCCAGCATCCAGGCCAGGTTCTTCTGTCACTGGGGACATTCTTAATTCACAGGAAATAGGAGAGAGTTTAATTGTTTTCTCCTCTCTCTATTTTTTTTCCTTTTTTTTTTTTTTTTCCCATGCAGCTGAACAAAAGGTTCATCCTCAGTTTTCTCCATGCCCATGGGAAGCTGTTTACCAGGATTGGGTAAGTGTGCAGGATGTTTATTTTATTTTCCTACATTACAAGTCTTTTTGGAATTTAATATTGTTAGCAACTAAGCTGTGTTTGGAGCTGAGGGCACAGGGTGTGAATTCTTGCAGGCCTAGCCTCCTGGTTTTTATTCTCCTTACCCGCCCTCTGATCCACACTGCTTATAGCTTGGGCTTTTCCTTCCCCCCACCTCAAAGCCTGTTCCTGCCCATGCACTGGGACCCTCTGGCAGAGGCAGAGCTCAGATAGTTGATACACACACAGGAGGGACTAGATGCTGTTTTCTCTCTCTCCCATCATGCTCCCTCCCCTTTAATTTCTGGGTTTGCCCTCCTCTCTTCTACTCCCCCCCACCCTTAAAGAGCAGAGAGGTGGCTCTGGGGGGCTCTTGGTGACTGTTGCCTGCAAGGAGCACAAAGCCATCGAGGCAAATCCATGTGGTGGCTGAAAGCTGCCGTCTGGAGCTTGTCAAGACAAGCCTTGCCCTTCATCTCCTTGCTGCCATTTCGGTGAAAGCCTCGTAGCTGAGAGCTGCCCTGGCTGTGGGAACTGGTTTGTACAAAGTGCCCTTGGCAATGGCTGTCAGAAACTGGTTTCAAGTAATTGAGCAGCTACCCTTGAAGCAAAGCAAGCCTGATCCCAGCCTGGGCTGTGATCCCAGCCTGGGGGACATCCTTATGACCCAGAGGGCAGAGCTCAGCCTCACAGCCGATGGGCTTCCCATGGAGCTGTCTCTGCTCTGGGTCCAGACTGGCCCTCACTGTCGGGCTGGGGCTGTGTGGGAGCAGCTGTTGAGGAGAGACCTTGCCTGTATCCAGACAGTCCCTGGCAGTGGTGGTCTCTGCTTGAGCCTGCCAGTGCCTCGGAAGCAACTGGAGTTTCATGAGCTCTGTTGGCTCCTTCCATCTCTTGCAGAGCTGTTGGCTACAAGTTATAGGACTGAGACATTTTCCAGGCCACGTAGGTAGTGTGGATTCAAAGTGCCATCTTGTCCCTACTGTTGGGGTTTTTTGACTCAGATGTACAGTTCTCTGTCCCCTTTCCCTCCTGGAGTGGGGAAGCACAGCAGTGCAGGGCAGTGCATGCAGCCTGACACTTTGGTGCTTCCTCCACCCAGCGCTTTCTGGGATGACCACTCAGGAGAGTCACATGCTTCACTTTGGGCCCTTCGTTAACAACGGGAAGCAGGAGCTGTGCTGGCTGATTTGCTGAAGAGTGTCAGGGTGAGGGGGAGAGCCATCGGCTCTCTGCCTGTGCTCTTGATCTCTCCCTGAGTCACAAGGCACTGATTATCTGCTCCCGGGCAGGAGCCTGGCCTGCGGTGAGGAGGCAGAGCTGGATGTCCTCCTGCCTGCAGGAAAAGAGGAGGAGAGCTGCAAGGGCCCACAAAAGGTTTGGGAAGTGCAGCGTGTCTGTGCTGGAGGGCCGAGCATCCGGGGGGCGGCTGATCCCCAGTGCTGTGGGGCCGTGCTCGTGGCCAAGCTCTGGTTGAACAGATGCCAGCAGGGGATTAATGGGATGTTGCAGAGATCAGTTGCACATTTGGCTCCTGAGACTTTTTTGTAATTAAGATGCAGCATTTGAGGCAGTTGCTTCCCAGGACAGTCATTTAGAAAACCCAAGTATGTTTAATGGTAGAATATCCCCTGAAGTACTTAGAAGGGAACTAGAAAGTAATACCATGACACAGGAAGAGAAAATCGTCCAGCTCTGCTAAACAGCTTCCGCGCTTAAAATAGGTGAAAGGTGAGGAATAGGCAAGTTCTCTTTGGGCAGGATCCTTGGTGATTTATCTGTAAAAAATATGGAAAAGATGATGTTGCCCTAATTGGACTCTTGCTCCTAAAACCACAGGTAAGCAATTTATTAAAAGCTTCCGCTCGGCTCCTGACCTGCTGGTTCTGAGCTCAGTGGGGTTACTGCACGCCGTTCCAGATGTGCTGTGGTATCAAAGCACAGCTGGTGGGGCTGAGGAAGCCCTCGCTCCTTCTTGTTGTTATTCCATGGCAATAATCTTCATCTCCTCACTAACAACCCATCCTGCAAAGGGCTCCTCCATCCCCAGAGTCCTGTCTGCCCTAGGAGGATGTTGCTGGATACGCTGGGAAGTGGTCTGAGATTTCTCAAAACTAGGAAGTCTTTAGAAGCAATCAGTTTGCTCTAATTCCCTGGCTGTGCCTCAAATCTAGGGAAGTTGCCTCTTGCAGGAAGAACAGTGCTTTTGTGTCAACGGAGCTACTCTGTTCTGCACAGCTACAAAGTACAAGGGGCCTGTTTGTTACAGCCCATGTTTTTGGGAAGGTAACGGTGACTTTGAATTGCTCCAGCAAACAGTGCCAGGGGAGAGGGTACCCTGCTGCTAGGCAGACCCAAGTGTTGAAAGGCACCCCTGAAATATGGCTAAGAAGAAAGCCATTTCTGTCCTTAAAAATAGAGCTATCAGTGTCTTGAAAGTCCGTTGGGGAAGCCCAGCAGAATTGCCCGTGTGGGTTACCAGAAGTGGCTCATTAATCCAGCCTGTAGCATGCTGATATCACAAGATCTGAATCTCTTGGGGGAAAACAGGGGAAATTGCTATGGAGGCCCCTGAGGTCGCCTGTCCTGGCTCCACAGAGGGTGAGGCATCTGGGTTTTGGCTCCCTTGCTCCCATGTGGACACCCAGCAATGTCACTGGTAACTGGAGGGGACACTTGCTGGAAGATACTCAGTCTGCAAGGTCTGGCTGTGGCTTTTTCTAGTGTAGAAACAAGAATTAAAGCAGCAAATGTAGCAGAAGAGGCAGTGGGACAGAAGGACCTTCCCCCCTCAATAGTTTCCAAGGTTTTGGACAGTTTCTTGGTTATAAAGTTGTCTTCATGGGATACCAGGTGAGGACTCTCTGGGAGGGCTGTTGTGGGCAACCACATCTCTCTCATTTTTGGGAATTGACTGTGCTCTCTGCGATGAGTTCAGTTTTTGACCCCACTTCAGCTGGGAGGTTGCTGAGGATCCAGCAGCTCTGATAAAGTGACCTCAGCTAATTTCCTTAGTGATGAAGAGTAGGATAAACGTGTCAGATTTCCCTGGGTGCCTGTGAATGGTGTTGAAAGCACACCCCATCCCCAGCCGTGGCACCGCAGCCGCGGGCTGCTGTGTCCTGACGCGCGACGGCAGCGCTGTGGGCTGCGGGGACCCGCTCCAGCTTTGACGTTGTCAGCAGCTACACGAGTCGGCGAGTCCCTGTCCTGTGGGGCTCGAAGTGATGAAGTTTAGGGGCTCAATCAGAGTGCTGGGAAGTGTGTAGCCTTGGGGGGGAAAGGGGCTCGGTGCCACGGGATCCAATCCTGCAGCGAGGAGCCCAGGGACCGGCACCACTCTGGAGGAAGCACGCTCTGGCCAACATTCAATGCACTGGAATTGCCACATCCGCAATGTGGCACCAGTGTGTGCATTCTGCTGCAGCCTGGGTTTCTTGGGAGTCCCATGGGCTGCTCCCAGTCCAAGTGAGCTGCTGGCCCCTTGGCACCCCTCCCAGATTGGTAGAAGTCAGTAGAAAAAAATGGTTGGTCAGAAATGACTCATAAAGGCCGTGTTTTCCTGCCAAAGGAATGCTGCCTGTCGGTCACAGAGCAATCCCTCACTGCCATCTCTAAGGAAGGCTTCAGCTGCCTCCGTTGCAGCCTGCACCTTCATTCCCTGCGGCTCCTGGACAGGAGACAGCACCTCAGGGGTTCCCCCTTCCCCAGGAGATGTGACCTTCCCCAGGAGATGTGACATGGGGTGAGCCATGTCGACTTCCTGCCCTGCATCCCGGGGCACAGCCGGCACTCTACAGCCTCTCTCTCTGTCTGCAGGATGGAGACTTTCCCTGCGGTGGCCGAGGAGGTCCTGAGGGAGTTCCAGGTCCTGCTGCAGCACAGCCCCCCTCCCATCGGAAGCACCCGCATGCTCCAGCTTGTGGCAATCAACATGTTTGCAGTGTACAACTCCCAGCCCAAAGGTACCACGTGCTGCTTTAGGGGAACTGGGGTGGGGATCAGCCACTCTCCGTGGCTGAGCTGCTCATGTGGAGAGGGGTGGGGGGACACACCAGCTGGGGACAGATGGGAAGGCGGAGCGGCGGTTGGATGCCTGCGGGTGTCAACACAGAGGGACCTTGGCTGCGCTTCCGTAGAGCTGGCTGAGGTGTCTGAGGAGTGAGGAGGCATCACATCTCCCTGGAGCCTGAGTCATCAGGACAGAAGGAAGACACTGCTTTACTCCCAGCATTTAACGTGGGCCCTGCTCAGTGTCTCTGCTGCACCAGAAGGGCTGGGAGGGTCTCAAAGGCCTTGACTGTTGGGAGAATGGTATTGCCTGTGGCTACTTGTGTCCGTGCAAGTACTGGGGGATGTGATGCCGCTCTCTGAAAGGCCAGGCTGGAGCTTGTGCCCATATTAAGGCAGCTTGAGAACAAAGCAAGATCTAGTGTTACTCATCCTCCTCCTCTCACCTCCTCCATCCATCTAGAAGCCTGTACGTGGACTCTACCATTGACAGGTTTAATCTGTTGGTCAGCAGAGATGCCACCAAACCCAAGCCTCTTCCACTGAGTTTAAAATGATGCTTCCAGGGAATGTGTTTTTCCCTGTGTCCCCAATGACACACAGCAGCAGGTACCCAGGTCTGCCTGAGCTGTTTGGGAGCAGGGATGGGGCTGTGCTCCCTGGGTGGGAGGAAGTGCCATTTCACATGCCGATGGCTTGGGATTTAAATCCCAAAGATGAAGGCCTCCAGCTGATGGATTTCAGCTAAAGCCACCGTGTGGGCGATCAGGCTGAGCCCCAGAGAGCTGCTGCTGGAAGATTTCTCCCTCGTGAACCAGTTGGCCACTTGTCAGACTGGTGGTTAGTGGCCAGGGTCAGCTGATGGAGTGAACCAGCACCAGCCGGAGGGCTGGGAAGCAGCTCCTGTGTGCCGTGCCTGCCTTGCAGGCACCCTCCTCTCCTGGGGGAAGCTCCAGGGGAGCTGTCAGTCCTGCTGGTGAGGCAGCCGTGCCCTCCCGCCTGCCAGATGCCAACCAGCAACGGCGTGTTTATCTTTGAACTGCAAAGTGCTTTATGATTATAAGCAAATGCTTCTGCATGACGGTAATTATTATATTAGTAATATTAATAATACCCCTGGTAGTGAATTAACAGTGGTATCTGTGCTGCAGACAGGAGTGGGTGGTGAGGAGAGGAAGAGATTTGTCTGGGCTGGATGGCAAACCCCTGTGGCAGAGCTGGCAGTGATCCCAGCTCTCAGACCACTGGACCGTGCTCTTCCATCCATACCCAAGTTGTGGATGTGTGTGAGTGAAAAAGGGAGCACTTTTTTTCTCACGAAAAATAGGTGTTCTCTGAGTTTTCTGCCTCCTGTGTGGGTAGCTGCCAGCTGCTCCCAGCTTTCAGATCTCTGGAGAAAGCAAACCTGTTCCTGCTGGGGACTGCAGTCTGTGTGTGGAGCAGGTGGCAGTGTTTGTGGAATGCCTGCAGGTCGGATGGCACCATGGCTGCCATCTGAGGCTATGTGCCCTTCAGGGGTTTCCCTGAGGAAACCCTGAAATATTGCTGGGAATATTGTTGGCAAAGCAAATCCTGTTGTCAACGCAAATGCCCTGGTGGTCTCTGAGTGCTCGTATACCAAGTGCTGGGACAGCACAGGTTGAGCTTAGTACCCATGCTGCAATACTGGGAAGAGCTGGGTGCAGATGGAAATAAAAAGCAAAACAGCAAAGGGTCGGGAGTTTAGAAGGCAAGCAGGAATGTTTGCTGGATGATTAGTGAATGCCCAGCATGGAGCAGGGGTGCTGGCTCCTTCCCCGGCATGTGGGCTGCTGTGGGCAGAGGCCTGGCTGGAGCATGTGGCAGGAACGCTGTCGGGAAGGTGCGGGTTTCCATTTCCCAGCACATGAGTCACCTCCCTGCGCTGCAGCAGCATGGGCAGCAGCAGGAGCGAGGGGGCTGAGCCGCCCCTGTGAGCCTGTGGGAGGCTGGCGGGGCACAGGGAGCAGTCCCACCCTGCCTGCATCCCAGATTGCCAGGAAGTGTTACTGGGGAGCCGACCGTAGTCAGAGCTTGGCTGTGTCCGCTCTGTAGCGCTGGATCTAACTTTGCTGTTGGACCAAACAGCCTCCAGAGATCTCCTCCTACTGAAATCCTCCTGCAAATCTGGGATCAGAGCGTGTCTGTGTCCTTCCCATCGCACAGGCCTGACCTTCAGCTGCGAGCTCGCGGTAGCAGGAAGAGATCCGTGGGTTCTCTCTGGGGCCGGGAGGGAGGTCCAAGAGCCTCTCTTCCCTGCTGTCAGGGGGTGTTCTCTTCAGGGATAGCTGCTCCCTCCCTCCCCTGTCATGTATTTTCAGGTCTCTGGAGCCCCAGTTACTCCTGAGAAACTTGTAAATGTGCTTGTTTCCTTGTGTCTGGTGTCTAATGAAACCCTGGTGCTGGGATCCAGTGGTGCTGGCAGTTGTGTCACAGTGTCACAGGCAAAACAGTTGCAATGTGGGGAATTTCTGCAAAATTTTAAGCCCCTGAATACAAACCTTTAAGCACAGATTCAGGTATTAAGGAAAAGGAAACCTGAGCAACTAAATGCTTTAATAAGCGCCTGTCCTCCCTCTTCCTCAAACTTACACAAAACATAATCCTGACCCATCTCAGCCTCAGTTTCTCCTATTTTTGGTGTGGATTGTGCCAGGTCTGCCTCAATTCCTTTAGTGAGGCAACAGGCAGCACAGGAGGTTGGGATTTGTGTGTGATGGTTTGTATCCGCTGCTCTTTGCTTTTTACTCATTTTCTTTTACTGTGGTGTGGGTTGGCTGTGGTCCCTCAGGGGTGCCCCCCCCATCCTGGTGTGTGACCCCCGTATGGCAGTTGTGGCATGTCCTTTGTATCTCTGCTTCCAGCCACTGACACTCTTTCATAAATCAACCTGTGCAGGGTCACCATGTGCTCTTCTGACAGGATGACTTTTTTTGAGGTGCATTGAGGTGTTTGAACTGGTTTCAGAGCCAGCCAGCTGTGAGCAGCACGTGGCATTTCACATCCTCCTCCCACGCAGGTCACTGCTGTGGCTACCTGAACCCTGAAGTGGTTGCCCAGCCAGGGCTCAGGTGAGCACAGACAGAGCCCTGTGGCCTGGGCTGGTGCAGGCAGCTCAGCTTGTCCCCAGGGACAGCACCAGGCACACCAGAGCTGGTCTCAGCTGCCTGTGCAGCCGGGCAGCACTGGGAAGACCCTGGGAGATGAATTGGATCCGTTGTTTTCTCTGAGAGAGGAAGCCAAAGAATTCCCACATGAAGTGCTTCCCCTGCTGTTCGGCATCAAACGGAGTGTTCCTGCATTGTCCAGCGGGGCAGGAACACGCCGTGCAGCCAGTGAGGGTCCCACTGACCCTTCTGTCTCTGTCAGGAGTGCTCAAGGTGTGAAAAAGCTTCTTGTAGACCTCAAACCCACGAGGCAAGGAGTACCCACCCAGGGGAGGGAGGCAGAGAGAGACAGCCACTCTACATGGCTGAGACTTGCAGTTGCTGGAGCTTTCCACAACAGGACATAGGTAACCACCAATGTCTTGGGCCATCCCGGGCTGTGGCTGGGGTGGGATCATTGTGGGGTGGCCCGTTTAACAGTTTGGTAGCCATCTGCACAACCAACTCACAGGGAAGCTTGGATCCCTTCATCCCAACCACAAGCACTCCAAGAATTTTAATTTTTTTTTAATTCTGTAATTTGGGGAAATAAAACTCTGGTTTCTGAAAAGACTAATTGAAGCCGTGCTTGCGGCAGGGGCATCTTGGTGAGTGGAGGGAGAGAAACCCCCTCCCAGCCCATCTGTGCCCAATTTACTCCGATCTGGCCTCTCTGAGGCTTTTTTCTTTCTCTCTCTCTTTAATAATTTGTTTTATAATTCCTGGAATCAAACCCATCTCAGACACACTGTTTTATTTTACTGTATTATTGGATTATACTTCCTATAAATCACTGGATGTTATTCATAGGCCACCACCAGAATAACTTCCCCTCCACCCCCCCCCCTCACAGCCCCGCATTCCAAACAAGCACACACCAAAGTGGGGGTGCAGCAGCACGGGGCACCCTAGAGACACTTCCCGGAAATCCCAGCAAATTTGCCTGGCTGCGGGTGTGAAGCATCAGGCTGCAGCACCTGGATGCCTTCTGGCACTCTCAGGCCGGTCGCGTTGTGCCGTGTGGAGGTTGTTAGGAGGTCGGGCTTAGGTGGAAGTGGAGAGGGGAGGGGGCTGCCATATGTGCATCCTCAGCACATGCAGGGAATGAAGTTGCATCCCCCTGGGGCCGAGCAGAGTCGGGGCACAGAGAGAGGCACAGGGAGGGTCTGGCCGAGTGCGCGGCTTTAGCTGAGGATTGGGAAAGTGTCTTGTGTTTCAAGCAGAGGAAAGTGATGGTTTGGGCAGGGTGAGCAGTGTATAGGGCATCTGCTCTGCTGAGCCCAGTGGATGAGGAGGAAAACCCACTGCTTGCACTCTAGTAGTGGGACTGTGCTCATGTGGGATGTGAGGGCTCCAGGGGGCAGCCAGTGTGGCAGGGGCAGGCTGGGCTTTGCTTTGCAGCCCTCTGGGTGTGTCTTCTCGAGTGGAACATGGTCGGGTTCTCTGTGCAAGGTACCGTTGACTGGGAAACCATAAAGGCTCATGCAGAAAGGGAGATTGCACGTCCCACTGCCTGCAGCAGATTCACAGCAGTGCCTGTCCCCTCTGCACTGCCACACTGGTGTCCTCAGGGCAGTGTCCAGTAGGTCAATACTAGGCTGCCAGGTTGGAGGTACTTTGCCTGGCTCAGAGAGCTGCTGTCACACAGCAAGTGTATGCTGACTGCAGCCTTTGCAAGGGTTTCCTAATACATGTGGCCCTGCTTGCTCCTTGAACATCTACACCAGCTTGAGTTGCTGATCTTGCCCAAGTCTTGATAGGCATAACAAAGGATCTGCAGTGTCTAAGCAGGTACAGGACTTCCCCTTTTCCATGTAGGCTCAGCACCCAACCTGGCTGGAGAGGATCCTGAGGATCCCCTGAGATCAGGCTGTGCTGTGGTAACCAGCAGCCTTCTCTGCTGCCATCCTGCTGCTGCTCACAGCCCTGTGCTGGACAGAGCTGGTTTTGCTTTGCTGACTACAGCTGCTCAGGCTTGAGAGCTACAGCATGAACCCTTAAAATATCCCCGGAGATGGTGCAGGGGCTGATGGTGTCTGCCCTCAGCAGAACCTCAGCTCTGACCATTGCCACAGTCTTGTGTCTGCCGCTTGGACTCTGCTTTGCTCAAAGAGTTCACTGCAGCATCAGAAAGGGCTCAGAGGAAAAATCAACTGATCACCTGCAGCAGCTTCATCTCGGTGTCCTTTCATGAAGCTGTAACCACATCTTGCATGTTGGAGCTGACAAAAGGTGTCGGGAGTTGAACTCAAGAGAGTCCAGTGCATCTGCCTGAGTTTAAAAATAAAGCAGTGCTGTGGGTAGCTGCTTTGGTTTGACGGAGCTTTAAAATTAGGCACAGAGGAAAGCTTAATAAACCTCAGGCTGTAGATAGCAGCAGCACCTTGATCTTTCTTGGTATGGGGAGCAGAACTGAGTCCTTTTCTCTTAATTTCCCTTTTTGCATGGTAAATATGTGCTTCAGCAAAGTCCAGCTGGCACCTTGGAGCAGGCAGTGCTGTGGGCCATGGCAGCTTTGGGCACAACAGGGAGGTCTTTGAAGATGTCACGTTGCAGGGCTGTGTCGTGGGGATGCTGAGCATCTGCAGCCCTGTGCTCTGTTGAGAGCAGAACCTGAGGTCCCTCCAGCTGCCCGGGGGACTTGGTTTGCAGTGCAAACACAGCCCACTCGCTGCAGGGAGGCTGGAATTGAGCGATTTGGTAACTGGCTTTCTCTGGGTGCTGGAGCTTCAGTCATCATACAAGTGTGGGCTGAGGTGTCTGTACTCAGGTCTCCAGCTGCACTTGGCAGTCACTATGTGACTTTCCCTGTGAGACTGGGCGGTGCTGTCAGTGAGGTGGTGTTAAGCCATAACACTTCCCAAGGCCTTAAGTTTTGAGGAACTGGATGTTTAATTCATCCTTCCTCTCCCTTCACATTGCTGCTTATATTTGCTTTGTGTTTGAGTTGTAATCAGGAGAGGAAACCCAGAGCAGGGCTGGCTGGTGGTGGTGTCCATCCTTCTCTGTGCTGCCTGCGTTGCAGAGATTCTCTAGAGCTATCAGGTTCTGAGATGTCACTGCCTGGGCAAAGGGCTTTTTCACTTAACTTGTTGTCAAGTGATGTCTGCTACCAGCTGTGTCCAGACACAGCCCAGACCTTGGATGTGTGAGCAGCAGGAAGGGTTGAGGTGGTGTGGGGAGCAATACCTGCATTGCTTATCTCGGGAGCCACACAACTTCCTGTGCTGAGCCTCCTGAGGGACATGTACGTGTCCAGAGGTGGCAGCTGACCCTCCAGGGTTTCTCCTTTGAGGCATTGGGAATGTTGGAGGTTGGCACAGTTGCTGGGAACTGTCGGCGCCTTTCCCTTCAGGGAAGGAAGCTGTCTCGGACTTGAGACACATCAGCAAAGTTCAGGTAAAATAATTCTGGCCCAGACGTGTCTTCAGAGTCTCCCTCTTGGGCTCTTGAGGCTGGTGGCAGCAATGTTTAGACCAAAGTCTTCCTTTGCTTATTCCCCTCTGTTTCCTGTTTAAAAGGCAGATTGTCACATATTTGGGGATTTATTTACCGTAATTGGAGTTATTTTCCTGGCTGCTGGCTTCTGCCCTCTGATGCAAGACTCCTTAGTGAAACGAGTGTCCAGAAAGCCATGTGACTTTTTTTCCCCTTGCCACAAGTGCCAGCAGGAGATGTAATAATCAGCGCGCTGCAGGGAATTTCCACTGGCAGTTCAGGTTTCTGAAATCTAGACGTTGGCTTGGGAGGCAAAAGATTGAGCAGGGCTTTGTGGCAGGGAAGGGAAAGGTTTCCAGCAAAACCGAGTGTTGCTAGTGTGTCATACTCTCCAGTCCTGCCCTCCAGCCCAAGTGCAGGATGAGCTGGCTGGGGGCTTCTGCCCAGTCTGCCTGTCACACAAGCACATCCTTACATCTGCCTGTGAAGCTGTTCCACCAAATGCAGGGTGATACCGAGATCTCATTTCAGGGCAACAAATAGAGGGGAAATGGTTTGTAATCACAAAGCTTGAGTCTGCTTTAGAGCCAAGCTTCGGCAGCCCGAGCAGCAAGTCAGGACAGAGCCGGTGACAGGCAAGGTCAGGCTGGAGGGGCTTTGCTGTGGTGCCACCAAGGCATGACCAGCTCTGTGAATGCTAAATTCAACCCACTATTTCAATGAAGAAGCAGCGTTTCTGTGTAAAATGAAAGGCAGGAAATGGAGCATTTTTGTGTCCATCTGTCCTGCTGTAAAATGAGAAAGGAGGTGACTGAGGCAGCTGTCCCAGGGTTCTGCATCACCCCTGCACTGATGGTGGAGAAAGAGGGGTGCTAGGGAGTCAGAGTGGGGTACACCAGGTGCAGCAGCTTTGGTGAAGCTTTAGATGTTTGCAGCATGACAGGAAATCCTCTTGCTTTTGAAGAGATGTTTCTGATTCTTTAATGTGCCTTGCACCTTTGATTTCCTCGTGCTTCTGAGCAGCACTGAGTCAATTACTGTATTTCTGTTTAATTCTCTGAGAGAACACTGTATAATTAGGCTAATTATGGTGCTTTGTGAAGTTGTAAAACTCCTGATTGAGCTTGTGGGGCTGTTTTATAACCTGCCAGGTGTAGGCAGGGAGGGCTGCCCGCCCCGTGCCCTGTGCAGGTTTGAGTGCAGCCTGCCAGCTCGGTGAGGGAGCTTTCTCCCGAGGCCTGCCCAGCAGGCTCATCCCCTGCCAGCTCCATCCTGCCTCCATCTTCTCAGGCTGTAGCCCCTTGGTGAATCATGTGCCTGGTGCTGGGGGGGCTTCAGCTGAGAGCAAGTACCTTTGGCATCTTGTTGGGATCTCTTGCCTTAATGCTGAGATCAGGAATGGCAGCATAGCCAAGACTGTGTTTCTACTTTCGAGTGCATCTGCAGTGAGGAGGTGACCCCACACACGTTTATGTGTGGAGATCTTTTATTTTCCCTGATTGAGGTTTCTGCCCCAGGCTGCGTGTGCTGTGCAGCAGGTTCTTGGCAGCACAGCACTGGCTCTGCCTGTGCTCAGTGACGGTCAGGAGGAAGGTGAGGGCTTGTTTGGTGTGACCTTCAGGAGTCACCCTGGCTATGTGATGCTCAGTCCAGCTTCATAGACCAGGACAGTTTAACCCTGGCTGGGTGGACAGCCCTGAGGGTACATGGTCCTTCTCTAATGGAAGGGTCACTTTTAATGCTGGTTGATGTGGCTTGTGATAGCTGTGGTTTAACGTGGCTGTAGGGGTGGCTCGTAGGTCACAGTCAGAGGGCACGAGTGATTTGTCTGTCCCTGAGGGTCTCAGGTCCCCCAGCCTGTGGGATGGGATGAGAGGCAGACAGGAGAATATTGTCGTGGGATGGGAGATGTCCTGTGGGGATGGCTTTGACTGTGGAGTTTCTCCATTCCCCCTTCTCCCCTCCCTCCCAGGAGCATGTGTGTGTCCCCTGACCCTGCCTGGGTGAACTCCCGGTGCTTCTCCGCCGGCCCCAGGAGCGGAGCAGGGGCGTCTTGCGTAAGCAGAGCCTGCTCTCCGGGTAATGGCACAGGGATGGAGAAGGAGGCGGCGGCTGCCAAAGGAGGGTTTGGGAACAGCATAAACCCTTCAGCGCGGGGCCCGAGGAGCCAAGGGCTGACAACCCTCATGCCTGGTGCTGGGATCAGGGCTCGTCCCGCCCAGGGGGCCCCAACCGTGCGCGGGGCCGTGGCGGGGAGCGGCGAAACGCGGCCACATGGGCTCGTGTGGCTTTAAAAAGCAGGCGCAGCGGAAGTGATGCTCCAGGGCCCATCTGCACGGGGAGCAGGAGACGCGCCCCAGCTGGTGCGAGGCCCTGGCAGCCCCGGGAGCTGCCGTCTGTTGGGGTTTACTGCTGTCTACATTGAAACACGGCTTGGGAAGGATGGGAGGGGGGTCGGTGGCATGGTGCCAGTCCCGGTTCGCCTGGCCTTCTCGTTCCTCTCTCCTCCTCCTCCTCCTCCTCCTCCTCCTCCTCCCCGCTCCCTCCAATGCTTTAAAGTCACATTTCCAGGCCAGACATAGAATTAATCTCTGGGCACTTCACATTGCTGGCAGCGCAAAGCAGGATGTGGGATCTTTTTTTCTCTCTCTCTGCGTCTTGGCTGACTTTTTTACCTCTCGAAGAATTTGGAAGGGCCGTGAGATTCCCCCCACCCCCCCTCGCCTCAGTGCCGTGCAGTTTTTCAGCACGCTGATCACCCTGCTGTGGCTTCACCCTAATAGATTTCATATGCTGACACAGTTGACATCAGTACCAAACTATTTTACATGTGATCTGGTGTATTTCCTGAGGAAATCTGCAAGATATTTATTAAGAACTAATAAAATAAACCTCTCCATGAGCTTTTAGGTAGTTTTCAATTTTTCATGTCTCTCTCGTTTCCTCTTATCAATGAGTTTCTATTTTCTCCCTCCTCTCTGACCATTGCAAAAGGAAACAAAAATAAATGTTTTAAACCGTTCCTGAATGGACACTGGGAATATTTCTGTAGTGATGTATTAGCAAAGTCGTATTTTTAGGGCTGTATTGTCAAGACTAAAAATACCCCGCTGCAGTGCATCCTTTTTATAGGGCTTTGTGTGTGTGTGTATTTGTGTGTGTGTGTGCTGAACGTTGTACAAGTTTGCACCAATGTGTAAAGGTCTTTGTACTACTGCAGCGTTGCCTCCCCATCGCAGCTGGACTCCATTAGGCCTTGGAAATTAGTGTAATCCTGCTTAAGAAAGGGAAAAAAAAAAATTAATCAATCTTGCAGAGCCGCGTTTCCCCAGCTGAGCTGGGATACCTGCGTGGCAGCCCCGCTCTGAAGGGCTCCAGCAGCCCCAGCTCACATGAGCTGGTGGGTTCCTGCCACGGAGGGTGTTCCCTGATGGAGAGCAGCAACTCTGCTCTCCCTGCTCCGTGCAGAGCAGCGGGGTTAAGGGTGAGCTGGGCTGTGGGCTGCAGTCACCCAGTGGGTTCCTGCTCATTTTTCATGCTCGGGGAGCCCTTTGGGACTGCGCTGTGCTGGCAGGCGGGACCATGTGTGTGCACAGTTGGGAGCAGGCTGGATACTTTGCGTTTTCAGAGGAATTTTCTACTTTTCTGCTATTTCCGTCTCCTTCCCTTAGCTGCGTTTGGAACGCAGAGAACCAAAGGTGGGAGCTGGGCTGAGAAGCCGCCTCCCCTCTGCCAGCGGGGGGGGGGGGGGGGACCCCCTCTCCGAGGCTGCTCCCCCGA
The DNA here is from genome assembly GCF_003945725.1 of Corapipo altera. Classification (NCBI taxonomy): domain Eukaryota; kingdom Metazoa; phylum Chordata; class Aves; order Passeriformes; family Pipridae; genus Corapipo; species Corapipo altera. Next base: position 83,338 of record NW_020884999.1, read on the forward strand.
AGCCGCGATGGGAGGCGACTCTGCCTCTCTCTTGTCACGTGTGATTGATGCAGAGCCGTTTCCAGATATAATTTTCTCGCCGGCTCGCGTCCGCAGACCATCCCCCGGCGCAGCGCCGCGGCCGTCACTCCTGTCCCCAGGAACAGCCTTGCGTCACAGGTAGTGGGTGCTGCGACTGACGGGGGACCTGACGGCCGGCCGTGCGCATGGCACACGCAGCGCTCCGTGGACCGCCGTGTCTCACGCTCCAGCCAGGCGAGCGCTCCCCCTCCGCCCGCCCCTCCGGCTCCGTCTCCTCTGAGTCACTCGCCGTTTACTCGCGGGTGCCTTCGCTTGTAGCTTTTACTGTTCTTGCTGCCGTCTGGAGAGCCGCAGCCTCCCGGCTTCCTGTAGAGCGGTTCAGCGAAAGCAGTAATTAGGGCCCGTAAAAATTTATTTTATTAGCGAGAAGTGTTGGTGGGTAATTGGCCATAATTTGAACCCAGCCAGATTGGAGATTAATAAAAAAAATATTATATATATACATACACACACACACACACACACACACACACATATATATATATATAAATCACAGAGATCTTTTTACCAGAAACACCAGGGGTATTAGTTGCAAGCCCTTCCTGAGGCGGGTGGGATGGGGTGGCGGCTGCAGAGAGGGCGGCCAGCAGCGAGCGCCTGTGCTGTACCCGTCCTTGAGGGTGTTTGACACTGGCATGGGAAGAAAGGAAACCTTGTTTTCCAAGAACTCTGCTCTTTCTCAGCTTGATAAGCATTTAAAATAAAAGCTGCACAATTGGAATTGGCAGAGCATCCTCATTCTTTTGTCTGTCTGTTTATTTTTTTCCCCTCATCCCTCGACATGTGTGCTACAGCCCAGGGTTACTACACCCCGTGGAACCACAGGCCTGGAGCTCTGCAGGCGCGCGCGCCGAGCTTTGCCCACCCCCAGCCTGGCTCTTTGAAGCCTGGCAGAGCAACAGAGATCCAGCCCCGACCCTGGCAGCCTCCCGATGGCCAGGGCACTGAAGCCTGTGACAAAATGTATGTTTTGAACCCCTTTTGGTTCCCCCTTTGCTCTCAGGGCAGCAAACCCAGGGCTGTGCCTGGAGCTGGAGCGGTGGTTTTGGAAGCGGGCTGTGACCGCGCTATATGGACCCAATTGCTTTGGTATTTATAGACTTGGTTAGAGTAGCTTGAGCGTGGCCAACACAGAGCGGGAGCGGTCTGAGGGCCGATACTCATTGCGACGGAGGGTGTCAGTGATTGGAGAACTCCCCACTCTACTCCAGGAGGACGGAAGAGCCAAGCCCCTGCACACATGTCACGCGCGGTTGCTGCTGGTTGAATCACACCAGGGAGTTACTTCAGGTTACTAGTCTTGATTGTTACTTTGGTGTAAGTTACTTGGGGTGTTACTTCAGGTTAGTAGTGCTTGTTTTTTGCTTGGCAGCCCCGGCTGGAACCTGATTGTAACCGTTTCCCAAAGAATATTTTTGGTTTGAAAACTGAAGGTCAGCAGTTCGCAAGGGCTGCACTTGCAGCCAACTCTGTGGTTCGCCTTGTGCCACCGGGCCAGCAGCACTTGAAATCCTGATCAATTGATCTGCAACAATATGAAACCACGAAGGGCGACTGCCAGTTAAAACTCCCCGTCTCGCCCCATTTTCCCCACCCAAAGTGTCTTTCTGCCCATATCCCCTTTCTTGCCGCCTGTCTCCCTCCCTCCCTTTCGGCTGTGTATTGGAGTTTTTGTCTATCTTTTTCCATCTCTCTGTCTCTTTTCATAACAGTTTTTAATAATGTTTTAGTTAGTTCCAGCCTTTTCCCTCAATGGATCCCATTGGAAAATGCATTTGAAAGGAAACAGTTATACACTTCCCTTCCTTTGAAACTCTGTTGGCACCTTTTCCAGTGCAGTAAACCATACAACATGGATTTTCAAAGTTTCCAAACACAGACATGCTGGCGTTAAATTTATGAAAAAATATTTTATTCGGCTGTATAGTAACTATGAGTCTCTGAGCTGCTGGTCACAGTGAAATCGAAGCTCACTTTGGAACTGCAACAGGTTTTCAAATCTCTGCAGGAAACGCAGCGGCGCTGGCTGTATGGGAGCCCACGGCTCCCTCAGCAAACAAAAGGGGTGCTGGGGCACCCCAGGGTGAGCCCACCACCCTCCAGCGCAGCCTTTCCCTCCAAATGGCCGTGCTGGGAATGCTGCAGCAACAGTAGCTGCAGAGAACGTCGTGGTCATGCCAATCCTATCTCGAATCACAGGGGGAAAGAGGAATTTGGCATAAACCCGTGATGTCTTATGCTTGTTAATGAATGTGGAAGGTTAAGGCTCTCTAGTTCCTGAGTGCCGTGGCGGAGGCTCAATAGCCGGTGTGAGCGCGCGCGTGCCGCAGTCTGCACGGGGGTTTGGGACCTGAGGCTCCGGCTCCATGTAAGTTGTTGGAGCACTGAGATCATGTTTTCTAATAGGGGGGCTCGGATGTTAAACTTCCTGCAATGGTTTCTCTGCCGTGCTGTGGGTTTGTGCCTGTGGTTGCAGCCCTTCCCTCAGGGAATTGCTCACTTGACACCTGAGAACCTCCCTTTGCATGGCACCGCTCGGAGCAGAATTTTTTCCAAATTTCCACGGAAGACCACAGCCCCCAGTCACCACGAGAGGTCTGGGGGGTGAATCTGGCTGTATCCTTGTGAGGAGCATTGCGAGGGGTTGTTTCCAAACAGAGTGAGCCTCAAAGCCTGCGCTCAGCAGCACTTGAGGGGTGGTGTAACACAGATAACGCCTCCTGTGATAGACAAGACGATGACATGGCAAAGAGATCCCAGGCTCAATTTTCTTGTTACAGTCCTTTTGCTTGTAAAATTCCTTTCCTCTCGCATGGGAGTTTTCCAGAGAAGTCGCTGATTAAGTGTTATCATCATGCTCAGTGCCACATGGAGCGTAGGAAGAGCTAGAAGACTGAGGTCCAAATAATTGGATAGTGTAAACTCACTGGTTCGTGCTTAAAACATCTCAGATTTGGGTGTCTTTTTTCTTGGTACCTGTAACAGGTACCGATGGGAAACTGAGCTTGAGGAAAATACCGGGTTTTCTAGCTCCTTGACTGCCCAGCTTGAGATGCAGGAGGTGGAGTTCTCCTGAAAATATAATCCTTCAAAAACTGCCTTTGATCCTACTCAAAGCAGAGTTGCCCAGTGTCTGCAAAATCCATCCCTTCTGTATCACTATGGCCAGTCAACAAGTGAGTAACACACAAATACTGACTGTGCATTGGAAGGGAGGGCTTAAGGGGGCTTCTGGATCCCTGCAGGAGGGTCTCTGCTGCCTGTTAATTTTCTGTGTTCACTGAAAATGGTACCTTGAGGGGAGAAAAAGTGATGTGTTGTTACGACAACTTTATGATGAGTAAGTGTGATGAAGTTGACTTGAAGCTGCATAGATGCCTCCAAGTCTGGTGTTCTGAGCATTTTTTGGATGTGTAATTTCCATATATTTCAGAAAAGCGAGCTCCCCCATGGAAGCAGACTGACTGCATCTGGGATCCTCAGCTGGCACGTAAATCTAGTTACACCACACAAGCCTCTGCCATGGCAGGAATGCTGGATGTGTGGAGCTGTTACCCTCCTGGGGAGAGCAGCCACTGATGGTGCCAGGAGAGCAGTGAGGGGGATGGGGAAGGGCTGCTATGCTGTCGCCTCCCTTGTGCTACTTCAGCCCCCTTTCGCACCTCCCTTTCCCTCTCCGCTGTCTCACCTGGCTTGGTTCTTTCTTCCCTTGTCTATCCAAGCAGATAAACCAGCTGCTGCTTCAGTTGGAGTGGCATGTGAGAGGTGTCTGATAATGAGCACCCAGATTTCCATAGGCTCCCCCTTGGCAAAGCAGGATGGAGGTGGCAGAAGGCACACCCCGACCCTGCCGCCATCCCCTGCCAAACTTCTAGTTCCTGCTCTGAAGTGTGAAGGTGCTAGGGATTTTGCTGAAATGGTCAAAGAATTTTTAACTTCAGAAGAACAATATATTTTCCCTAACCTCATTCTGGCAAATGGCTGAACCTTTGTAGTTGAAATTTTCCCAATAAATTCAGCTCGAAGAAAGCTTTTGGCATGAAGGATTGCAGCCTAAATGGTTAAAGTTTGGCAAAGTTCTTAGGAACTGAAACCAGGGGCTTACAATGGAAAGTGTTAGGTAAGCATCACTGTAGGCAGAGTGACTGGACTGTGCCCCTCTTGGCAGGGTGTCCTGGTGCTGGGGGACTCAGGGTGCCACTGCCATTGGTCAGGGAGGCTGGAGGGACCAAGTGGGTGCTGGAGCAGGAGGTGAGGGAGCAGTTCAGGCCTGCAGGCATTCAGTGAAGACCCTGGGATTTACTGGGAGAGGGGCATGGATTTCGCTTTTATGTTTTGGCATTTGCTTTGCAAACTGAGACACTAGTCCCTCAGGAAGCTGTAAAAAGAAGAGCAGCAAAGGAGTGAATGTGTTGAAACGGAAGCTCCACACTTTGCTGTTCCTGCCCCATCAAAGGCTCCTTTCTCTGAATGCTCTTGTCTGCAGGCACTTGCTCTCATTAACTTTAAGTCCAGGCTTGAAGTGCTCACCAAGGTTCACCCTCGAGGAGGCAAGTTCCAGGCTGTCTGCTCACATTTGCTGCCAAGGACATGCCCACCTCCAGCACGGGCTGGGGGTTACAAATGCTGCCTGTTATTTGCTGCAATTGTCCTGGTAAAACTTCACTCGGGGCTGGAGAAAATCTCTTGGGAATCCCTGTTCACACCTCCTCCCTGCTGAAAATAACATCTAACACAACTGTGGCTGGGCACATGGAGCTCCTGGGTGGGATGCTGGTAGCACTTACCATGCTGCTGTGTACATATAGCCAGGCTCCCTGGCAGCTGAAGAGCTCCTTACCAGCCCTTTTGAGGTGAGGTTTGGGGCTCTGGCTGCGCAGCTGGAGTCTTCAAGAAGGGTTCACAGATCTGTGCAGACAGAGGATAAGCCGTCAGGGGGTCTCTTTTATCATTCTGCATCACTGCAGTGCCCCTAAAACCTTTTTTCATTTCTATCATCCATGATTTTTCTTCTTTCATGCAGTGTTCTCTGTTTCATCCAGATGCTCTGCTCGCCTTTGGGCCCTGTAGCCTTTGCAGTCACTTCAATCCCATTCTGCTTGTGCATCTGATGGTAAATATTCCCTCTGCTGGAAGAGAGCTGGTGCCAGGCTGGTCTGGAGCTATAGATACACTGATGAGCCGACATGCCAGCTTGAAGGGACACGCTCGCTTATGAGCCAGCCAGGAGTTACGTACATTTGGATTTACCAGCCTTTTAGCTGCCAGATGGGTCAAATTTGTGTTGCTGTTCAGTTGTTAGCAGCATAACCTGTGGCTCTGGGGATCATGTGGAGCCTCGAGGCAGTGAGGACTTTGTTGTGCCTGTGTCGTAAGTGCCAGTGTCAGCTCACGTGCTCAGAGTGGCTCCGGTGAAGGCAGTGCTGAGAAATGACAGTTTCTCTGGCAGCTCTCCAGATTTGCCAGTGTGGGTGAGACTAGAGGTGCCTTTGCCCCAGCCGTGATGGTTGAGGACTGGTGTGTCTCAGTGCGAGTGTGATTAGTGAAAACTGGGATGTACGTGCCTTCCCGGGCAGGAGGAGTGTTTGTGACATTGCATGGGCTGTTTCACATCCAAAACTGACTCCCACAGCCTCGCTGGGGTCAGGGGTGCAGAGCAGGATCCTGGCCTTGCCAGCTGGGTCAAGCACCCCAAGTGTGGAGGGAGAGCTCCGAAGTGTTGCTTAGTGCAAGTGGAAATGGCTTCAATCTGTGTTTTGACTGATGGGTCTTTTCAGGAAATTTCTGAGAATAACATTTCTAAAAATGGCTGCTTCTTTCCACTGATATTTCCTGGAAAAGGCTGCAGTTAATTTTAAACCACTATCCTTTTCCCTTTTCAAGTGGAAATGGCTTTGTGCTTGTCCTCAAGGCTAATGTCATTCTTTCTGCCCTCACCTGGGTTGCATGCCATTGCCTCCTCTTGCAGGTCCTGTTGGTCTCCCTGAGCTGCAGAAATTGGGGTGTTGGGGGCACTCTCTGCACGTATCTACTTTTCCCATGGAAAATAATAACCATCTCTCTCCAAGTCACTTCACAATGATGTTCTTTGTCGTTGATTCCTGGCCAGTCCTGAGTACACAAGAAAGCTGTCCCTAAAGTCATTCCCTAAAGCTTTGTTCATCAGGGTCAGGAAGGATATACTGAGCTGGTTATCGCACCCCAGGTGCAAGGATCCAGCCCTGCCTGGGCTTAGGGACAATCAGAGCCAAGATGAGCCAGAGGGAGCTGGCAGCACAGAGCTGTCCTGGGCAGGCAACCCCTTCGTGTCGGGCAGAGCATAGCTTCCCCTGTGGCTCTTGGGCAGGCTGGCTGCTTCGGGTGGGAATATGTCATTAATTTTTATACCTTCCCCTGTAAACCATCGACCCTTTTTATGATGTCATGAGGGATTCCTTAATTTTGCAGCTGCTTCCTGGTTACGTCAGAGAAGAGCCTCCCGTCCTAGAGCCCAGAGCTGCAGTCCAGGACGGCTGGAAACAAATGAAGTGTTGAATATCTAATGGCTTCCACAGGGAGAGCTGCTCCATCCTCCCCAGGCCCCCAGCATTCCTCACCTCCTAGGCCTCCCTCCTTCCCTCCCTCGGACAAGTCAGGGTTTCAGCGTGGAGCAGAGGGAGCCGAGGGCTCCTGGGCGGCCCCAGCTGCTCTGGGAACACGTGCAGCAAGTTTCCCAGTGCTGCTGCATGTCTGGGCCCTGTGACTGAGACCCTCTCGGGACCTTCCTGCCTCTCCATGATATGGAGAGGTGGACTGGGGGCATCCAGGTTATTACTGCAGTCTGAAGGTAACTTTGGGAGGGGTTCAGCCCTGTGTGCTGCAGGTGGTGATGTTCGGCTCAGCCACAGCGCTGGGAGGGGTGGGGCTGCCATCGTGTCTGCTGTCTGCAAATTCAGAGTCGGGGAGCATCCTGCCAGGAGAGCTGCCCATCTCTTCCCAGGCTCTTTGCCAGGTATTATCCAGGGCTGAGCGAGTGCCTCCATGTTCCCAGGCTCTTTCAGGGGGCAGATGAGTGTGTGTGTGTGTGTGTGACTCGCCAGTTCCCAGCGAAGAACTGGGAGTGCCAGTGACTCACAGGTCCCCTGCGAGGGGGTGTCGGGGAAATGCCCCACAGCTGTGAACATCCCCCTCCCTTTGCTGCTTTATATTCCCGTCGGTTGTGTGCGGTCTCCACCAGTGGGACCAGCTGCCTGGGCCAGCAGCACAGCTCTCCTTCCCTGCTTCCTGCAGACAGCCCCATCCCGGTGGGCTGCCCTGTAGCCCTGCCAACGCTGCGTCTGGCTGAGAGTGACTCACGGGGAAAACACTGTGTCTGAGTGCTAAGAGAGCAAGTGAATTGCCTTCAGGTGGTGTCAGCTCAGAGGTGACCAGCCTCTGCCTTCTTCCCCACAGGGTAGCAGCCGGCTGGTGAATCAGTTGTCTGTGCCTCCGAGCTGCTGACACATCAGCCGGGTGCCTCAGGGTCTGCTCACCCCCAGCCCTGCACTCACCGAGCTCCTGCAGCTCCCGCATCCCCTGGCCAGCCCGTTATGTCATCTTTGGGATTGTGTCCATAGACCCGTTTGTTCCTTTGACTGCTTTCCCGTACGGTCACTGGGGAAGGTGGGTTCAGCTGTTGCTCCCTGGGAGCAAAGCACATCCCTGCTGGGATCACCTGCTGCCAGCACTGCTCTGGGCTTCCACAGCCACAGCTCAGGTGAGGACAGAGAGGCCAGCATGGAAACTGTCTCCCTGGAGCCCTCTCGACCCTTGGATGGAGCAGTCCGGTTGCTTGAATCAAAGGAGCCTGGTCTCCTTTGAGACTCTAAGGCTTATTGGCTGGTGTTTTAACTGTGGAAGGTTCAGCATTCCTTGTACTGTGTTTAGCTGGATGGAGGATAGATGGAGGAACATGTCCTCTGCTTACTTGCAAGCCTGGAGGTTGCTGTGGGCTCCCTTCCGCTGCAGCCAAGGGCACTCTCGGAGCAGAGCAGCTGAGAGCCCTCACTCCCAGCCCCCTGACCCATCCCTGCAAGCACCCCCCTGCCTGAGGCTACGTGTCCTGAGCTCTCTCTGCCCCAATTGTCCCTCGCAGGATTTCCTTCGGCACATGGCACTCAAGTGGCCGAAAGAAGCTTCCTCCAGCAAATCCCTCTCCTTGGAGGCGGCTGTCCCTTGCATCGCCTGCTCTTTTCCCATTCCCATTTCCTGTAGCTGGTTGGTTGCCCTAATAGAGGTTTGGCATTGCTGTTTTGCACACCCTAGTGGGAGAGGGGATGTGTTTATCACTTTTCCTGGAGATTATCTGTTTAAGCACTCTCTGACAGTTACAATAACAAGGGCAGCGCGTTGTGTTTCCCAGCAAAAGGACACTCGCTGCTGAAAGATGTATAGCACTAATTAGAAATACATAACATCCGGCCACATGGCAGCCTTCTCCCGGCCGCTCCATTTCCTGAGCTCAGACGACTTTGACGACAGTTGGTTTATGTTTTCCATGAATATAACGTTCTTAGAGAAACACAAATTTCTCCCCGTTACAAAAGTCCCCTTTCTCTCTGTCTCTTTCTCCCCCCTCCCCACACACCCTTTCCCCTGTGAAACAGGTAGATTTATGGCTGCAGAAATCCTGGGTTGGGCTCTGCTGCCGGCTGGGTGGGAGCAGAGCTCGCAGCCCTGGTGTGGATGCAGGGAGAGCCCAGGTAGGTGCTTGCAGAGGGCGCTGTGGCGGCTGATCCGCCCCGCTCCCAAAACAATCCCTGCAGAGGAAACTGCCTCCTAGTAGGAAAACAGTGCTCTCCGTGCAGCCCCAGTACCCAGCTGGAGAAAGAACCCTCTGTCCTACAAGCAAAGAGGAAGGACTCTTCTGCCGCTCAGAGGGTTTTTGTGATCTTCAGAAAAGCCACCTGTCCCCGCTTCCCAGTTGCTTTCTCTGTGTGCTTGCAGTCTGATGTTTGTCAGCTCCCCTTTTTTCCATCCCATCCCCTCCCCTCTCCTTCTCTCACTTTTGGGCTCTGCTTCAGAGCAGATAGCCTGGGCGCCAGTTGGAGGGATCTGGGTCCAATCTCCAGCTTGCAGCAAGCAGCAGTGACTAGTAAAAGGACATTTTTTCAGAGGTCCCCACAGGCTGGATGGGAGCAGTGCAGTTGCTCTGCTGCCTGTAACACAGGTTAGATGAAGAGAGGTTGGAAGATGGAGCATGCTCAGGGAGGTGAAATCTTAGAAGGTTTTAACTCCTGAAATGAATTCCTATTGAATATGGAAAAACTGCTGTCTTTCAGATGTTTATAGCTTGGCCAAGTGTGGACAGATTTCTAGTAGGACAGGAAAACTCTCTGTTAAAAAGGTTATTCTGCAGCAAAATCTCAGATCCCCATTCCAGGATTTGCAGTTGCTAGATTAGCTCAAGGGAAAGGTTGTGGGTTTTTTTCAAACGGGTGTAAACCACTGTCTTGTTTCTTAGCCTTATTCTCACAAGTGGCCGAGCTGTTTTGGCTAAAGATTTCCGGAAGAATTCGAGCTAAGACAGGCACCCAGCATGGAAACTTCAGCTCCAATAGTTAAACTCCGAGCCAGCTGGAAAAAGGGTCCCATGAGTGGCTGGTGTCAGGCAGGCTTAGTAACATGGTGCTCACAACTGTCAGAGCTCACGTCCTGCTGCTGCTCCAGCCTCTGGAGCCCTGACCTCCACAGGGGCTTACAGGGGACTGCAGGGCTTTTGCTTTTTCTGGTGCGGAAAGACAGATCTTCCAGGCAAATTCAGCCTGTGAAGCGTGGGGCAATGCAAATTACCATCATTTCAGGCTGCAAAGCATTTGCTGACACATTCCTACTTTAAAACACTCTGCCTGCTCCTTTCTAGCCCTGTGCAGCATTGCACATCCCTGAGTTTTGTTGATGTAGTTGATGTGGGGCTACAAGTGGCCAAGAAACAGCTCCAGCCTAAGGGAGCACCCAGAAGGAGGGATTTGAGGCCGGCTCAGCTCCCTTCTGTGACTTCAGTGTGTCTCCATGGGCTGTGTGTCGGTACAGCATGCGACAGGGGTATGGATTTACCTTGAGTCAGTCTTGGCTGCAAGTCCTGAAGCCCTGACCTTAGGTTGTGGTTTAACAAGCAGTTATTGAGGTAGCGGTGCCAGCTTTGCTCACCCGCCTCTCCACCCCCGCAGCACCTTTGATGGCAGTGGCACAGCTGAAAGGTGACATTTCTAACCCCGCTGAGCTGCGCCATCGGGTTCACAGGGTGGCTGCGCAGGCGAGAGCTGAGAGGTGACGTGGTGACAGGAGCTGTTTATCCAGTGCTGGCATTAACAGGGACATTTGCCGGGTTACAAGGGAAGAAGGTAGAGGGGGAATGTGTTGTGGTTGTTGGTGCTGGATGATTTCCTGCGGAGCGTCACTGCTGTGGCTGCTGGTGGCACATTGGAGCCACAGCTCCAACCACCTCAGGACTTGTGACCTCCTGCCAGCTTCTCTTGCATGTGATTTCTCTCCATAGTTTGCCTGACACTGTGCCCCAGCTGCACAGCGTGGCTGGGTGTGAAGTGGGAGGGTTATCTGATTACAGCCTGATTTGGGGTTTCAGGAGAGGAAGTGGATTGGATTTATGGCAGCTTTAGCTGATGGAGTGCCATCGATGCCACCTGAAGTCTCTGTCACCAAGCTTTTGGTGACTGCCTGCAGGAATAGGATGCAGGGTTGCCTGTGGACCTGATGCTGTCATTCTGCTTCTCTTGCACCCACTGTGGATCTGGGAAAACAGATCTGGAAATTACAGGGTTTGCCCTGACCTGGACAGTCAGGATCTCTCTGCCTGCTCTTGTTGGTCTGTGGCAGCTGCTGTCCCCAGGTTTCACTAGTACTGTGCAACTGCAAGGACAAGAATGACCTAAGTGTCACTCCACCCTCCAGGAACATCTCTTTCCAAGAAGTTTATGACTTAACATGCATTACCAGCAGCACAGACCATTGTTCAGCGCAGAGGTAATGACACCCTGTGGGCTCCAGAGCAGTTTTGTTGCTCCAACTTTCATTTCAGCATATCTTCTACAAAGTGTTTTTCTCTTAGTGCCAGGGTAAGCTCAGACAATGCATGGTGTGTGTGAGAGACCTCGCTGTGGGTGCAGAGAATTGGTTTCCTTACTACCCATCACTCAAAACATTCCACAAGTTTCTGTGTAAACACCCCAAGTGCTTTGCCCTTTGATTGTACCCTCACCTTGACTGTCTCCTGTGGCAGGGTAGCCTGGGGTTTGCTACCTCACAACCTCACACAGTCATCTCCACTGGCTCCCAGCTCAGGGAAAGCCGAAGCTCCCAGCCTCCCGAGGAAAGTGGTGAAAAGGCACAAAGAGAAAGTTTCTCCTGATTTATGGTGCCTTCCTCTTTTGTCCTATAATTAAGCTCTTAAGAGCCTTTGCTGGCAGGACTGGGAGCTGGAGTGCTGGTGTATGTTCAGGGATCTTGAAAAAGCACCCACCTGGATGCTTGTCCTTCCCTGCTGGGGGAGCCTTCTGGGAATGAGGCTGATGAGCTTGACCGGGGAATGAACTAACAGGGCTGAGGGAGTTTAGCGTAATTTAATGATGAGCTAACAACACCCAGAGTAGCTGAGCTGGAACTGTGAGGAAACAACCCTCAAATGTGGGTGTCCTGTTCCATTTATTTGCACAGTGGGCAGCTTTGCAGGCTGTATCAAGGCTGAGCATGGTTCTGGTACGTTGGAGCACCGTGGCTTTATGAGCTGGTGGGCACATGGTTCACGTCTGCAGCAACACAAGATGTTTGATGGAGCTGTGGCCGTAGTGCTCAGCTTGAGTGAGCAGGTTGCAGACGGCTGTACCTGCCACAGCTCACGTGCAAGAAACTTTTTACTGTATTTTGGTTGTTAAATGTTGCGTGGGGAACTTGTAGCCTGTCACAAGAGCAGTGGGAAGGGCTGAGGCCCTGCAACCGAGCCTGGCTACAGCCGCCACAGAACATTGCTCCAGCACTTGGAGCCAGTCTCTGAAATACACCCTGAAATACAGGTGCTTGTCACTCTCAGCATCACAAACACCTTTAAGCTTTGTCTGTTTTGGACGGGGGGGATGTAGCTTTTGCACCAGCCCAGTTTGGAAGTCATCATGAGTCTTGTTTGAGTGCAGTGCCTGGAGTCCTGGGGGTGTTGCCCACTCAAAATGTGGGGGTGCTTGCAGAAATGCTTGGAGATTTTCACCCCCTGGGGACTTGCCAGACTCAGGTGTGGCAGCTGGACCACTGTGGTCTTGTTGTGTGTCTATTTAAGACAAGAAGTGAAGACAGTCCAGCATCTCACCAGAGTGCAGGAGGAGGGAGCGCGGGGAAGACGACTGTAATTTCATGGGCTGGACTGTGGCCAGAGCACTGGGACTAACACTCTTAATTGTGGGAAAGGCTTCATGAAAGAGATTTACTGTCCCAGAGTGGTCACATCTTTAGTTTTATGTTTCCTCCAAAAGCTGACAGCCCCTGCAGTACGGCACTTCCTACCATTGCTCTGCAGCACCAGCTCAGCCCTGACTCTGGGAGCAGAACACCCTCATTTGGCTTCCAGGCCCTTTTGATGCCACCCTGGGTTACCCTCAGTGACCTCTCCACTCGGTGCTGAACTTATTGACAGCTGAGGAGCTGGCCAAATGGAGCCTGCAGATCTTCCTCCCTTTTTTTTCTGTATTTTCTTGGTGTGTTTTAGTCTTTTTCTGGTTGTTTTTAATCTCCCACCCCACCGCTCTGAAATAATTTGCACTTAAGACCCCACTGTTTGTTCTCTGCACCACAGGTGTTTTGCTAGCCCCTGGCTGAAACGGGGTCTCAGTGTCTTGCTCTAATCCTCTTGGCCTTTGCTCAAAATCCCTGCTCTGCCACATCAGCGTAGTTCAGCTTCCCACACCTTCTTCATGCTGACGTGCAGCTGGTGCTGATGTGCCTGGGAGCCGAGGTCTGTGGGGGCTCTCCCTCCCCATCCCAGCTCTGAGGCTTCACTCATGGACACCCGTTCAGAGTCAGTACCTGCGTGTTTGTGGTCACTGTGCAAATCCTCTGCCTGGCTTGGGGCGGTTGTTCTCAGTGGGGAAGCCCTGGTCCTGCAGCAGGTGATGCATAAGCCAGTGAGAAGCATCCTGTGCAGAGCAACCGGCACAGGCGGGTAGGAACCCCCTAAGTGGTGCGGGTGCATCCAGTCCCGCTGGTTCTTCCCAGCCAGATACTCCCCCACATCTCAGGAGGGGATGTGAATAGAGGGCAGAGAGGCCCCCCTCATGGGGGCCAGAAGCTGCCCATGAGGCTTAAAACCCTTCTGGGAGCAGCTGGTAGTGCCTGAGCACTCGCAGGCAGCCTGGCATTCCCCACGGAACTCTTGGCCTCGCTCCGCGTAACCCACGCCCGGCTCCAGGCAGTTCCCTCGAGCCAGCTCCCCGCTGCTCTCAGCAGCCTCAGAAGTGGTTTCTGGCTGGGTGTAGATGTGCCGGGGGGATTTGCTCTCACTCCGAGCCGGCTCTGTTTGGAAGAGCTGTGGTCGTGTGGCATCTACTTGAGTAACAGTTCCAATTAAGCTCTCTTGACAAGCTGTTGTGTGACTGCTGAACTAATGGGAGGAGCCCCCTCCTCAGCTGCTGAGGTTAAAACTCCAGCAGGGACAGAGATCAAACATGCAGCTAATTACCCTTTTAACACTTAAACATACCCCCTTCCTTCAGGGAAAGGCATCGGCTCCAGGCAGCAGCTTCTGTGCTGGGAGTCCTGAGTGCCAGTTTGGTGCTGTCTGGCTAAGCAACACACAGTGGGGCTGGGCATGGTGTGGGCAGTGTGGCTGCAGCTTCTTCCCACTCCAGTTTGGCTACTCACTACCTTTTTTCCCCCTACATGGAGCAAATGCGTTCAGGACAGGTGTGAGCTGGGGAATTGCTCACCCCTGCCCCATGTGTGATGTGGAAAGGGAGTCTGTGAAGGCAAAGCAAGATGGAACGTCTGACTCAAACCCTCTCTGTCTCCTAGAATGCATCTCTGAAGACTGTCGCTCCGTCATCCAGGAACAGGCCACAGCCCTGGGGCTCTCCATGTTTGCACTCCTGGTGAGGAGGTGCACCAACCTGCTAAGAGAATGTGTGCCAGGTAAGGTGTTACTAGCAGGATCCATGCAGGGGCCCATGAGGCAACCTGGTGGGGTTCAGGCCCTCGTTCCCTGCTGTTTTGTACACTCCTTCCCCTCTGCTGGGGCCCATGGATTCTCTCCAGGTATCGCAAACTCTGCCCAGGTTATGGCTGGATCATCTGCAGGAAAGCCTCTGATGTGTGCAGGCAGAAATGTTTGGAGGAAAGGGATAGACTCAGGGTATGCTTTCTGCCAGCTATTGGGAAACTTCCCAAAACTAGGACCTCGGAATCCTACCTTTATGACTGTTGCAGTGACACCCCACTGCCCTCAGTGAAAGGGATCACAGACCCTCAGGCCAGTCTGTATAGGGAGAACAGACCTGTCTTTGTGCTTGCTGTGGGTTGTGGCTGTTGGGATCTGTGTCATACATCCCCAGGCCTGAGCCTGGTCCCTGACTGTGGTGAGCTGGCTCAGGTCTCACATCTTGTATTTGCAGTTCAGGCACAAGAGATGGAGCAGGAGGATGAGGAGGACGACATCAAGGTCTCTGCCTTGCCCCAGGACCTGAAGGAGCTGCTTCCCAGCGTGAAAGTCTGGTCGGACTGGATGCTTGGCCACCCAGACACCTGGAATCCTCCTCCGACCTCTCTCGAGCTCCCCAAACAGTACGTGCATTCTCTGTTTTGTCTTCTGGTGTCTGTTCCTTGGGCTCCTTATGCCACCTTTCCCTCTTGCTCACGCTTACTGCTTGCTGTAGTACTCTGACCTGAGCACCCAGGTGAGGTTTGCTTCCCAGGGAATATTTGGGGGTCACTGGCCACCCTTGGTGACACAGTGACTTCTTCATTGATGTGTGGGTGAGGCTAGAGGGCCTCTGAGGGGACCTGGCGGGTGCCTGTTGCTTTTGTGTGTTTGAAGATGGATCATGAGGTGGATTTTTACCTTCTGCTTTGGATTTGTGTCTGGTTTGGTTGGGATACCCCTGTTTTAGGTGTTCCACTGGCCCAGCCAGCTGGACAGGCAGGACCTTCCTCTCTACCAGAGGGAACTCCATTTCCAGCATAAGCGTTTTGTTGCCTTTATTTGACTGAGTCGGGCCAACCTTAGTTGGGCTGGGCTGGCCTGGAGCAGCTCGCCTGTTCCTGGAGCTCTAAAAGTCGCCTCCCCTCTGCTTCAGAAACCGCTTTTCTCTACCCTGCAATGCACAAAAGGGTTAATTTTCTAAACTGGCCTATTTCAGCCCATTAGTCCATAATGCGGACTAGGCAATTTGCATATTTTTGGACAGAAAATCGAGTGAAGGGGCCAAGTATGGAGTATGCGAAACAGTGTCTGAGCATGCTCCGTAGCTGCTTTCCCGCAGGATTTTCCATCTGCCTCCGGTACTCCGGATCCAGAGCCTGAAATCACGTCTTATTGTTAATCCAAAGGAGCCAGAACCCAGGGTGATGGGAAGGCGCATTAAGAGTAATCCAGCAAAGTGGCTTAACCATTAATGGGTCCCCGCTCCGTGCGTCAGGTCCAGTCCTGCTCTCCTAGTTTATTGCCTCTTACTCCAGTTCTTTTTCATTTGGCTGAGGAAATGGAAATCTCACACAGGAAGTTCTGGGCCTCATTTTGTGGAGATGGAGTCTGTTTTCTGTTTGTCGGCTGCTCGGTGTGGGACCGCTGCCTGCTCATGTGAACTGCTGCCCATCTTTGGGCAGGAACTCAAACTGGGATCCGTCACGTGAACCCGCCTGCACCAATCCCCCCTTCCCCTCGCGCTGCCTGCGCAGGGAGCCGCTGAGCCCTTGGCCAGGGGCAGCCTCGAGATGGAATTTCTGATTGGGTTCATGCAGCCAGCACTCGGCGCCTTCCCTGGGATGAGCTGCTCCCCCTCCTGCGGGGCACAGGGCTGTGTCCTCCCGGGATCATGGAGCAGGTGTGGGCTTCTGCTTGCCTGGTGGGGTGGGAGAAGGTGGTAGTGGTGGCATCCTCCCCTGTGGCACATGGCTCTTTCAGATGTAGTGGGCGTAGATTGAGGGGCTCTACTTCACCAGTCTGCTCCGTGGAGGAATGAGGGTCTTCATCTTGCAGCAGAGGCCCAGCTGCTTCCCCACTGTGCCCTCTCCATGGAGGGTGGCTGAGCAGCCCCTCTTGTCCCACCATGCCCTGGAGCATGGACAGCCTGCCCCATGTTGCTCCTAGCTCCTCCACTCTTTGGGTCACCCAGAGAATCTGTCTTACCCACAGTGAGGAGACTGGCTGCTCTTTTAGCCCAGAGCTCTTGCATGGAGTGGTGTTGGTGGTCCAGGACTCTGGGTCAGCAGCAGCTGAGCTTTCCTGGAGATGCAGATAGGGAAGAGTAGCAGGGAGCCAGCTCCACTATTGGGCATGACCTGGGATTTGCAACATTTTCCCCAAGGATAGGAAAGGAAAAGAAGAGCACTGGGTTAGTGTTTCAGCTCTCTATTGACACAAGCCTGCTGGCTGCCCTGGGGCTCTTCACTAACCAAGTAGAGCCACCGAGTCCAGGGGTTTAGATAGGAGCAGCTTCAAAGAAGTTTAGAAGTAAAACATGGGTCAGAGCAGCAGGCGAGGTGGAGTAAGCCAAGGTTTATGGGCAGGGTGAGCTCAGGAGCAGGGAGGCATGTGAGGAACAACCACAGATGCCAAGTTGAAGAGCTGAGTAAGGGGCCTGTGCCGTGTCACTCAAGCTCCGTGCCTCTCTCTGGTGGGCTGTGCCACAAGGTCCCACCACTGCCAATGGAAGAGCTGGTTGGACATGCTTAAACCACTTTTGTTGTCCCTCGTGACTGCGTGGGCACAGAAAAGGGACAGTAAAAATCCCCTGAAGCGCAGAAGCACCCTGCAGGGATGCCATGAATGTGCTAAAGCTTCTGGAAAAACCAGGCCTCATACCCACCTGGCAGCCCACTAGGAGCCCAGAGCTCGCATCAAAGTGCAGCTCATCCGGGGCCACTACTGCTGCCAGAAAGCCGGCCTGGGCTCGGGGCCAGCGGGGCAGCTTGTCAAGACTCCACCAGAGCCTCGGGCCCGGGCTGCCGGGGCTGTGTGTCCCGAGGCCTCCGCTCACGCTGCGTTCGCCATGTTCACAATCGCTCGTTCTTCGTATGGGAGAGAGCTGGGGGACTTTGAGAACGTCTAAACTCAGCCCAGCTGTGGCAGTTGGTTTATTGCTTTCAGCTGGTACTTGAACCCGGGTCCTGGTCTTGGAGTCTTTCCCAGGTTTAATCCCCGGAGCTTTCTCTGCAGCTGTATGACACTGCGCTGACCCCGAATGAGGATAGGAAAATAGAAACGGTGCCAAGCCAGAGTCTCTTTTTCATTTGGAGTCTGGCTGTCTGCCCATGACCAGGGTTACATAATGGGAAACATAGCTGGGGCTCTGGAGAGCCCGCGTTTCACCACGCTGCCCAGACCTTCGCATTCTGATGCTATATATCTTCCTAATTGTAGCTCGGATGCATTTATCACACTGCTGGATTTGAGTCCATACAATAAAAAAAAAAAAAAAGCCAACCCCACACCAAATTCCTCAGCTCGCTGCTTTCCCCCTTGGACAGAGGTGGAGGGAAAGGTGTGAGGGGTGAGTGCTGCTGAAACCCGGCATATGGATGTGAGCCATCAGGAGTGGGCTCTGTGGAGCAGGGTGGGAGGCTCCAGTAGGCTGCGTCTTCAGGGTCCTTTGCTTGGTGGGAGCTTGGGAATGAACCCTGGTTTCTGGCAGGCATCCTCTGGGGGCTCAGTGGTCCCAAATTCAACACAAGCAAGAAGCTCCATCTTTCCCCAAAACCCCCTTCCTTGGTCTAGTGCACTCATCCAGCTCTTGGCCACACTGCATGGTCACCATGGCTCAGGGAATGTCCTGGAACAGGTTTTTTTCAGGTGATGGACTGTGTAAATCACTCTCTTGGGGCCACTGTGTGTATTTGAGAGGTGAAGGGTGTCCTTCCTATTTTGGAAGAGGGACTGAGCAAGCTTTCCATAGCTCTTTCTGCATGTGTTTCCAGAATAGGAGCTGTCCAGGTGAATCCGTCTCCTTGAGGGCTGCAGAGGGGAGAGCAAAGCTGCTCCTTGCTCTGCTTTGCTGCCACAATTAATCCATTGCTAAATGAAGCTCAAGAACCGATGGAGAAGCCACTGGCTAGACAGACACACTGCTGCAGGGCTGACCCTGGCAAATCCATGCTCCTTCTGCGCTGAGGGAAGGGCCTCTCAGTTTGTGGAGACTGTCTGCAAGCATTTAAAAATGGTTAATTTAAACCAAGTATTAAATTAAATCCAAAAGCTGTGAGCACATTCTAGAGCTTACCTTCCCAGAGAGATCTGCCAGATCGCTCTCATCACATCGCTCTTGCGGAGAAGTGTCACTGAGATGGCAGCTCCCACTGGGAGAGATGGACAGAGTCTTGGACACGGGTGCCAAAACATTGCTGGAGTCTGCTGAAGACTAAATGGAAAATCCCTTTTGCAGATCTCAGCCCCAGTAATGCTGGCCACTAGAGTTTCCCTATCAAGACATCAAAGCGAGTATTCAGAGGTGTCTCTGTAGTGTAAACCTGGCTGAGAATGAAGGTAAAGTTGACCAAAGCAGAAGCCAAAAGTCTCTGTGGAGAAGGGGGCTGTGGCAAAGCAGAGGCTGGCTGAGAGGACACTGCACCTTTCCTGGGTAGGAAGTTGTCCCTCCAGTTCCTGGGAGAGGAATGGGTTTATGGATGCCCAGCTGGCCAAAGGGACTGTGTGCAGAGCAGGGTGGGGGAAACCATTGGTGCAGAGGAGCTGTGACCACCTCACCCTGCTCTGTCTGAGCCCAGGGCAAGGTTGGTGAACACCTTTTGGGATGAGCTCCCATAGTCAACCCTTTTTGCTCCTTACAGAGGAGCTGCTTTTAATTCAGCCTTCCCTGGTTCAGGAGAGAGGAAACCCAGGAGGAGGATGCAGATCACCTCATCCGGTGGGCACTGGGAGCCGGCGGGTGCTCGGTGCCTGGCCCCGGGAGCTCACAGCCCCGAGGCGTTTGCCATCTGCACGGCAGCGCGGCTCGGGCCGGCTGGGAACACAATGCAGGGCTTCTTCTGCGCCGCGCTTTCCGGGTTTGTTCTGCAGCTGTGGAGTTTGGATGTTAGTGTTTAAACAAGCTGGTATTACACAGGAAATGGCCACCTCCACAGGCCCCCGCAGGCTTGTAACATGGGGTCATTGTGCTTGATATTAATCACCAGGCAGCCCGCGCCCCCGGTGAAGATGGTGGCTTACGCCGGAGCGCTGCGCAGCACCGTGGCCGCAGGGATTCGGTGAGCATCAGGCTCACTCTGGTACCCTCTGCTCTCCTCTCACTTTGGTGTGTGCCTTTTGCCTTGTGGTGATGCCCATAGGGGCATCATCCTTGCCAGGAGCCATCCCCAGCCTCGCCGGGGCCACACTCGGCCCCAGGGCTGTGGTCCAGCTCTCTGCGCACTTGTGCAGCTCTCACCATCGCCTGGCCGGGCCGTGTCCTGTCTGTGTGCAGCTGGGCTGCGCTCACACTGACAGCTACATTAAACCTGGAATCCTGAGGCAATAAAAAAGAAATTAACTCTTATTTTTTTTTCCCGTCCTGGTGGAATAAGCAAATGTAAATGTGTCTGTGGGGAAGTGAATGAACCCCCGTTCTGAGGAAAGACCTCGCGCTAACCCCCTTCTCGCTTCCTCGGTTAAAAGCTCTGGGAGCCTCGTCCCTGGACCTGGGAACTGTGTGCCTGGGCTCAGTGTCAGTAATTCAGGGCCTCCCTCCGCAGAGGGACAATGAAGCTGTGGCACTGTGCATGCACAGAGCTTCCAGGCACCTGGGCCTGCCTGGGCTCTGCAGAGGCTCCAGCATTGCTGCACCGTGGGGTGACATAAGCCAGAAATGTCTGGGGGCGGCCAGGAGGTGGTCCTGGGCTGAGGCAGTGGGGAGAAGGCACCTGACAGGGCTCCTGAATATTGTGCAACCTTCCAGGGTGAGTGCACATCCAATCAGGAGATCCACAGGGCCCTACATGTCAACATGAGGAGCTGTTTGCCCTCGCTGGCTCTTCCAGCAGGCAGCAGCTGGTGCATGGTATTGGTGGTGGCAGTGCTGGGAAATGTGCTGCAGAGGAGGAGCTGCACCCGAGGGGATGGCAGAAAATGGTCAGACCTGATCTCTGCAGTGTTGTCCTGCCATCACAGGAGACAACCAGAGCAGAAATGTCAGCACCCTCTTCTTTGTTGGCTTTTTGAAGGCTCTGCAGGCTGCTGCATGTGCGAGGGGGCTGCGGGAATCGCGTTGCAGGGAGATCTGGCTGCCCGGGTAGCCAGCACAGTCTGAGGTTTGAAGCAAGCCCAGGGTGGGAACCTGTCATGTTCAGGGCAAACAGCAGATGTGGCAAGGCACTGTGAAGCTGCAGATGAAGGATGAAGTGACAGGGACTACTCTCACACTCAGGGGTGGTGAGGAGTGCCCTGCTTGGCGCTGATGCAAGGGGAGAGTGAAGAGGGGACCAGTGGGCTGGGTGCCTGCAAAGGCATTAACAGTGTCAGCTCGGTGACTGTTCACGTGGCATTTTTCTGACTTTGGATGCCAAGCCCCGTGGAAAGAGATGCTCCCTGTACTTCATCTGTGCTGCTCCTTCACCCCCTGCCCTGCTTCAGATCCCAGTCCAGCCCAGCATCCTGCTGCTGCCCTCTGCCTCCCTCCCACACTCACTGCTCATCTCCATCCCCTGCCTGCAGCTCTGTTTTTTGGGAATACAGGCGATGTGTTTCTTTCCCTTCTCCTCTTCCCTGGCCTCATGCACCTGGCTGTTCCAGCCCCCTGGGAGTGTCCTCTGCATCCGTGCCTGTCCCCAACACCGCTGTGCGCTCATTCCCTCGTGGTTGCGGGCGCTCTTCCCGTTCCTCTCCCTGCTGATGCCTCTGCACCTCCTTCATCCCAGCCAAGCCCTCGTGGCAGCCCAGCCATGGGGCCCCACCAGTGCTATGTGACTGGCCGCAGGCAGCCGAGCCCAGTTGCCAAGAGGGCACTGGGGGAGGCTGAGCCTCCCAAGCCCTGTGCATCTCCCATGGGCAGAGCTCGCCTTGGAGGTGGCCCAGAGCAGCCCTATCACATCCGGTGCTTGTCTCTGCAGCCTGGGCCGGAGGATAAACTATCAGGGCTGTGGGGCAGTGGATCATTCCTCTTATTATTTTCTTCTTTTACAGATAGGGGTCGTGGAAAGTTCAGTTCCTTTTAACCCTCACAGCTCTGTTTATTTTCCAGCTGGTAGCACAAACGCAGCGTTTCCCATTACATCACAAAGGGCCTCGGACAGATCCCTCCGAAAAACGTGTTGCAACTGTTTATTTTTTTCCATATTTAAACATTTCTGACAGCCAGACCTGGCTGAGCCAAGCGATGGAGCTTTGTGAATGAACCCAGCTCCTGGTGTCTGTGACCAGAGGGTTTTGAAGGACCTCTTCTCCTCTGCAAAACGTGGGCTAGGGCTGGCTCAGGGACGTGGGCGACTCTGCGTTACATGTGTGCTGATTACGTGCCGGGCTTTGATTAATGGCTCCTCATTCTGCCTGGCTCCCAGGACGCTCTTGAAAACAAGATGTTTCATTTCAGTGTGCTTTCCTGGTACATTGATTCCCGTAAATAACCGAGTGCAGACTGTCCACCTGGAGCAGTTCAAAGAGCAGGGGGCCTCCCTCCAGCCCTGGGCTGCCTCGGCCCGCACCGGTCACTGCTGCACCCCTGGTGATGCTGGCTTCCCTGTGCTTTTCAGTGCTGCAGAGGTGTGGGGTGGAGGAGCAGCTCTCCTTACTGCCACCAGAAGCAGATCAGCCACAGTTTCTTCTATTCCCTGCTTTCATCCCAGTTTATGCACTTAAAAAACCCCAATCTGAGTGTTTTTAGAAACAGGAGGAGGAAATGCAGTGCAAGACAGCCTGGTCAGCTGTAGTACCCCTGTTCCTGTTGCCTGCTTCCCTGCTTTTCCCCATGCTGGTGCTCTCTGGGGTGCTGAGCCCTCCCCAGGGTGCTCAGCCATGGGGATGTGTGATGGGGATGTGTGGAGAGCAGTCCAGGGCTGCTGGTGGCCTCGTGTTCACACCCGGCTCCCTGCACATCACTTCCACTCTGGGAAGGTGAGACACAGCAGAGGCAGCTTTGCAGGTCACTCGTGAGTGTTGAAACCCTTGGCCAGAAGCAAAACATGACTTTAACCCCCAAGTGGGTGGGGTTTAACTGAGAAAATCTCTGTGCTGTAGAGCGTGGCTGCAGCACGTGGTTGCAGCAGGTAACAGCTGTGTGAAGGAGAGAGTGCCCCAGGCTGGGCTGGAGCCCCCCGGCCTGGACTGGAGCCCTCCAGGAGCCCCTTCTGCCCTGACAGCAGTGCGGGTGTCCGGTCTGTCCTCCCAGCAGGCTTTAAAATTGAGTAACAAACATCAGTTCACCCGTCTGGAATGAGCTGGGTTCCTGCCGGCACTGCACGGGGAAGCTGCTCCCTGCAGATGTGCCGGCTCTGGAGTGGGCAGAGGTGGGCAGAGCAGTGGGAAGGGCTAGTTCCCGGGAACCAGCCCTGTCCAGGGGGACGGGTGGCAGTGTCAGCGCTGGTGGGTGAGGGTTACAATCCCTCCTGGGTTCGGTGCCAGCGCAGCTGTGCCGGAGCCCTCCCGTGGGGCAGGGCAGCAGTGGTGCCGTGCCTCGCCTCGCCTCACCTCTCTGGTATTCGCTGCAGCATTGCAGGCAACTCCCAACGCATTCCAGCCCTGAATTGCTCACGTCTCTCCTCGTTCTCCCAGGGTCTCAGTAGATGTGTGGGCGACGCTGGCTGACTTCTGTAACATACTGACCACAGTGAATCAGTCGGAGGTGCCCTTGTACAAGGACCCAGATGACGACCTTGCCCTGCTTAGCCTGGAAGAGGATCGGCTGCTCTCGGGCTTCGTTCCCCTGCTGGTCGCCCCCCAGGAGCCCTGCTACGTGGAGAGGACCTCGGACAAGGTCAGCAGTAGGCCAAACATCCCCCCTCAATTCCTCCAGACTTTTATTCTTGGGAAGTTTTCTGTGCAAACGGAACACGATTAAGTCATTGAGAAGGGTGTTAAGGGAAAATATCGACCTTTCAGCCGCTGACATCCAGCTCTGTGTCATGAAAACCCCTCTCGACTTCCTCTGGTGTGTGTGTGCTCGCTGGCATGTTGTATATACGATCATTTCCTCACTTGTTTAAATAGTGCAGCTTGTGTTGGCAGAGCTCTCGGTGCACTCCAAATGGTTTGCATCATGCTTAAAGCACCCTCCCCCTCCCCCCGACCACAAAACTCTGCCTTAGGAAGGCAGCCAGGACTTTTTTCCTTCTCTAAAGAGGAGAGTGATAAATAGGTGACTAGAGAGAAGCAGACACCATGTGTTAACGTACAAAAGGCTTTTAGGAATATGAAGCATTCCCCACTGCCCGCTCTCTATTTTCCTTTCTTTGCTCTAGGAGCCCATTCTAGCCTGAACTTTCCTTTGGCTGTTTGTTTTTAGAATAATGAAATCAGTTCCCTTGTTGATGTGGGGTTTTGGGTCTGCTCTCTGCCACCACCTGGCCAGGAGGGATCTGGGGGCTGCACTTGGAGAACGTGTTGGAGCCTGATGGGGGATGGATGAGGCACAATGGCATTTGTTTTGCACGCCCTTGGAGGCACGGCAGGATAAGAGTGGCTCTCAACAGTTTCCTGCTTGGAGGCAAAATCGCAGCTCCAGAAACGCGGCTCATCTGGGAAGTCCCGGCGCCTCCTCCCTGAGTGCGGTTGGTGCTACGGGAGGAGAAGTGGGGATGCAGAGGGCAGGTTTCTGTGGAGAGCCTGTGTGTGATGGGGGCAATGTGCCTTCCCATGTGCCACTTCTTCTTGACATTTTCCTGAAATGACGGTGAGAAATTTAGGACCTTTCTCACAGAGGGACCCAAAGGTGCGAATTTCTGTTTCACTTCTCTGTCTGCCCAACCTGTGCTCACAACACTGCCTGCAGCAGAGGAGCACAGGGTAAAAGGGTAAAACCAAGAACCCTCCTGATTTGGGGAAGCATCTTCGTCCGGGAAGTCACTGTGGAAACATGAATTTTCAAGGCTCTGTTTGATGGGCTTAAAATAAGAAACATGTGGTTGCCATTGCTGCCCCAAGGTAGCCTGTTTGCCCCGTGTGTGCCCCGTGGGGGTTCTGCTGGGGACAGTCCCAGTGCCCTACTCCCCTACATGGAGATTCTTTTCCCAGCAGCCACAAACCAGAGCCCCCAGCAGGCAGGTGAGGCGGCTGAGCAGCTCTACCTGGTGCCCTATAACTTGTGGGAGAGGGTCAGAATTCCCTGAACTCTGCCTCTTCTAACCACACACTGGTTTATTCGGAGTGCCATCTACCTGCCCTGCCAGGCACTTGCACTCGTCTTTGTGAAATAAGATATGTGTCTTTGTCCTGTAGCTACACCTGAGCTTCTGAACTGAGTTATCCCTGTCCCAGCTCCCTTTGCTTCTGGTGCTTTATAAGAAACTACACAGCTCCTCAGGTGGGAGTTGGTGCCCTTGCAGCTCAGCACCAGCCACCCAGGCATCTGGGAATATCAGGCATGGTGTTAGCTCTGCCAAAAAGACAGAAGGAAGCAACCAGGCCTGGCTGTGCCTGTTCCCCCTTTATTTCTTTCTGAACAGTGTTTTCATTAATGGTCAGACAGGTGAAACAGCAGGTGTGTATGTTCACTGTGCAGAGGACACCCAAGAGGATGAAGGGGAGGTCAGTGAGTTAAAGCAGAGAGCTCAAAAACCTGACTTCCAAGAAGATCTTGGGAGAGCTGGGGCTTTTTAGTGTAGTGGAAATTCGGGGAAAATGCAGAGAGGAGGAGAACAAGCTGTCCTTCAGCTCCATGCTGAAAAGCATAGGAAGGAATGGGCATAAACTGAAGGAAAATAGATTAAGATGACACTTTAGGAAAGGCTTCATACCTTTGGGTAGTTAAGCACTTGAGACTAGCCTCGTTAGCAATTCTGCAGAAACTCTTCAGCCTTGGAGATTTTAAAAGCAGGCTGGGTGGCACTCTCAGATACAGCTTGGGTTGAAGTAAACACCTTGGAATAGAAGTAAAGTGTCCTCTTTGGACATTCCCACCCCGTTTCCTGTGATTTGGTAGCGCTGTAGAAAGGGACTGGAGTGGCATCTGCGTCATTACAAGCAAATGACTACCCTGCTCCACAAATCTTCTCCTTCTGCAGTATTAGTGAAGGGAATTATTTGACTCTGCAGAAGTGGGGTGTTGCAGAAGGCACTGCAGATTTAGCCAGGACGGTGTGACTGAGGCATGAACCCATGTGCCTTTCACAAGTGACTGTGAGCAAGATACAGAAAGGTAAAGAAACCCCAACCCAACTTAAACAGGTGTCCTTGTGTCCAGGTCCCAGTCCACCATCTGCTCCCTGCCCTCCGTGTAGAGTGCAGAGCCCAGATGAATCCAACTCCTCAGCAGTTCATCAGTTCAAAGAGGGGTTGGATGGGGCTTTGAGCAACCTGGTCTAGTGGAAGGTGCTCCTGCCCGTGGCAGGGGGTTGGAACTAGATGGTCTTTAAGATCCCTTCCAACCCAAACCATTCTGTGACTCTGAGTCTGTGAGATGCATCTCTGGGCTGTTCACAGTGGAAGGGCGAGTGTCCATGTGGAGCATGGTGGCATGATGGGATCTGTATCCCTGTGCCTCACTCAGCAGAGCAGCTCTCTCTGGCACTGATTTTTTCCCATACTGATTTTTCATTGTTTTTTAGCAGGAGTTATTTTTTGCACCCAATTTCTTTCTCTTGTGTTCTCAGTCTTGGCCCAGTTTTCATCCCAAATTCTTTGCTGGAGAGGCAATGAAAATGTACTGCTCTTTATATGGCACCCTGTGAGTGTCTTGTGGGATGGGAGGAGGGTTCTGGGAAGCTCACTGTGGTCCCTTTTCTATCACTTGCATGGCTAGGAAGAGGCAGTTGGCTTTTTACTGCAAGGATAATATCTCACCTTGCTTGCTAATACTCCAAATCCTTACCCCATGCTTTTACCCACTAGTTTCTTAATTAATTTGTAACATTTCAGAGAAAAAGAATCTGTTGAAAGGCAAAAGTGGGAGAATTTGGCTTAAAATGGCATTGTGTTATTGGCACTACCAAGAGGGTGTTTTGTGAGCTATATAGGACAAACACTGTGCTTCCCACTCCTTTTTGTTCTCCACGTCCCATTTAGCAGATGGAGTGCAGAATTCAGCCAGAGTTTCTCAGCAAGTTTTTGAGCATTTGGCCTGGCTCTTATTTTGAGTGAAAATGTTCTGACTCCGTTCGCTGCCATGAAGCTGCGCGTTCGGATTCCTGCTGGAGCCAGTGGGACACTTAGAGCTTCCCATCATCTCTTGCACTGTCATTGAAGCTGTAACCAACAAAAGCTGGCTCTGGGGTGAGCATAGCTTGGTGCTGTTTTCCTGGGCGTATGTTGGGCAGATATCCACTGCTGCTTGTGTGATGGAACACCATCGAACGTACCAGTCAGCAGCAAACTATGCAGCCTGGTGCCTGAGCTGTCAGCTGTGTCTGCAGCCTTTGCAGCCCAAGGAGACAGTGCCAGGACCTCACTCACCCAGCCTTGGACCCCCAGGCAAGAGCAGGGAGCAGCAGCATGGCTGAGTTAAGGTTTGGGAAGAAGGAGGGTAGCAACTGCGGATTCATGGTGCTGCTGTGGGGAACTGGTAATGGAAAACACTTGGGTTGTGTTGAGGTTAAAGCGAGTCCTAGTGGTGGTGCATCTGAGCTGTGCGTGGGTGCAGCCCTGGGATCCTGGGGCATGGCCTGGATTCCTCAGCTCCCTCTGAATCCTGTTGTCTCGGGAGCATCCTGCTCTGCAGTGACCCCATGGAGCTACTGGCAAGGCTGGAAGAGGGCTGCAGATCCCTGACATGGAGCAGAGCAGGGATATTCTTCTCTCTGCCCTCACATGGCATCACTGATTGTCCACATCCCTGCAAGCTCTTCATAGGCTCAACATGTCCATTGCCCAAGGGGTGCTTGCAGCACACCCTCTCCCACATGCCCCAGCCATGGGGAGATGTGGAGGAGAAAGTGTTAATGTCCCTTCCCACAATAAACCTCTCTGCATGGGGGGTCCTGAAACCTGAGCCTGTCTCTCCTCCCCCAGCCCTGACACACGTTAATAAAAGGTTTTTAAACGCCAATAAAAAGGCAGCAGCCCCAGCTCACCAGGTCCGGGGCCCGGGGTCCTTGGGAAGGCACTTCACAAATGTGTTTTTTGCATTTTCAGGCTTTTGGCTGGTGAATAAGATTGAGGAGAAATACTCCTTCCCCTGATAACAATACAGTGAGACGCAGGATCAGCAGTGTGTGGATTAAAACCAGACGGTGCATGATTAATACATGTGCTTATAGGGCCAGTCACTGTGGTTCCCTCCTCTCAAACAGAAAGGCACTTTTTTTTTCCCCTCATGTGCATGCTCATGTGTGGAGTGGACTGTCTCAGATACTCACCACTCAGCTAGTCTCAACCCTGTCTCACCTCACCAGGCAAATGAAAGCCCTAAAATGCAAGGCTCTGAAAAATAATTAGCAATATTTTACTGCCCCAGACCTACAAGCTGGGTATTGCTTGGCTCCTCCAGCTCTGGGGTGGCCAGTGAGCTTCCCACACTTGTGCCGTTTCTTATTTCACTCACCTGTCCGGGCGACCCAAACCCCCAGTTTCTCCTCAGAAATCCCAAATCTCTTTCCTCTGCACTCCTGCCCAGGTGGACAGTTCAAATGTGACCCTCTCTCTAGTTGCCCCAACATGCTCTAGATTTGCAGTAGCCTTTGGATTAGCTGTTTAGGAGCTAATTATTATTTAGACTTGGGCTAAAATTAGTCCTGTCTTGTTATTCACTTCATTTATTTATGGTATTTTAGTCTTCCTAAGACTCTCAGAGATCTCTTGGCAGTGCATAGTCATGTCTGATGCTTCTTGGAAAGGGAGCCCCAGGTTTAAAAGCCCAGGAGGAGTTGCTGTTGGAGTGACTGGGTTCTGTCATGCCTCTAAACATCAGATTTTTTTGTCCTTTCCAAGACCTAATGGCTCCTGGAATGCCAGGGATTAAATCCACATTTAAACCATTGGAGTGGCCACACTTACAGTGATTTTGGGAGGACTTCTTGCAAGGCATCAGAGGAAGGGTAGCAAGACCAGGACTCTGAGAGCACAAGCTCTTTGGAAGCAGAGAGAAAACCCCAGTGAGCAAATATAACTGTTTTCTCAGCATCCTTTCCATATTCCCATTCCATAGCCTTGGAGCATCTCCCTCCAGCTGGCCAGCAAATGCACTCAGCCCATGAGTGTGAGAGCTTCCAGCTTGGAGTTTGCTCCAGAGAGGAAAAGGGAAACTGTGAGCAGAGATCGGAGCCCCAAGTAGGAGACTCCAAAGAGGAGTCATCCTTGAAAAACTCCTTCCATTCCTGCCTGCCTCGGTTTCCAAACAAGCAGTGAAAGATCCCTGCCACAGGCAGCCCTTGCTCGGAGCGGGGACTTGGCAGGAGCTGGCAGCCCCAAGGCAGCAGAGTAAGGGATGTTTACATTTTCTGACCAGTATCTGAACTCCATCCCAGCCTCGACCTTCCCTTTCATGTTGTGCCTTTGGATTGTAAAAGGCAATTAAACTAAATTATGGGCCATGTTGGAAGATGATGTCATGGGGTGATGGAGGAGAGGTTGGATTTTGTGCCACCACAAAGGTAGCGTGGAGAATATCACCTGCTTTGAACTCCTTGTCTGACCTTGGCACTGCCTTGAACCATGAGTGCCAGGGGCTATGTGGACACCACAGGAGCCTCTCTCTGCCTTTGCCAGGTGCCATTAGTGGAGTGGGAAGTGCCAAGCTGAGTCTGTATCCCTGGGTCTGGGTGGCAGAGGAGGGGACACTGGTGACTGTCGTGCTGTTTTAAATGTAGCACCATAGCAATGGGCATGAGTGCTGTCCTAGTGATTTCTGCTGCATCTCCCAGGGCTGTGCTGGGCATCTTCCCAAGGGGAATCCTGTTCAGTTATCATTTGGTCTTGGTTTTTAGTCACTCTTTAAGCTAAGAGAATTTTGAGGATATCCTTAAAACTGCATTTCTGCAGCTGAAGGTAAAGGAAACTGATGGCAAACAAGCACTAGCGCGGCATGAGGACACTGAATCCAGCCCTGGAGAAATCTGCAATGTGGAATAATAGTTCAGGCTTTTAAAAAGGGGAGGGGGGGTGGTTTTAAGGAAAAAAAAAAAACCTGCAATAAATCTAGCGAGTGGAATCTGCGGGAAATGATCCCATCTGGAAAACTCCAGTGCTGGTGCTGTTGAAGGCTTAAGGAGCGATGCAGATCGCAAAAAGCAAAGCCTGCAGTCTGAGGATGACAGGCTGCTTAATTGATGTCCATTGCAACTGGTACTCTGCCAGTTTATGTTGGCCACCTGCCAGCGTGCTGTAATTTTGGGGCCAGGTGTGAAGCATTTCTGTTCCATCTTGTTCCCAAGCACCTACAGAAGCCTCACACATCTCACTTGAGGCTGCAGCCCTGTAGGAAACAGCTGTACAGGTATAGGTGAAAGGAAATGTCACAGCTGGGCTTGGAGTACTCCCCCGTGCCTTGCCCAGGGCTGTGTTTGGGGGGCCGCTCCCCCGCTGCCCCCGCGCTGGGTTTGGGGAGGTGGTCACTGTCACAGGCACACCTGCCTGTCTGTCAGCAAGGTGCTTTGAACATCAGGGAGCTTCTGGGAAGAATGTACAGGTCAGAAACCCCCTCTTCAAAGAGGAGCCCACGGTGGTGTGCGTCAGTCCTGAAAGTGGGGAATCCAGCCTGGGAGAGCCCCGGATGCTGGCAAGCTAGGGGAGCTGTGGACATCTCCACTGGTCTTTTCTTCCTCAGGAAACCACAGGGAGATTTCCAACAGTGGGTCTTGTAGAAAGTACAAATCCTTGATTCTGGAAGGCTGAGAACCCATCAGGATCCTCAGGAAAATTGTCGCAGGAGCCAGTTCCAATCTCTGTTAAAAACGTGTGTTATTTCCAGGCTGAATTTGCTTCATTTCAGTTTCCACTAATTGAATTTTGCTGTAGGTTGGGAAGTCCTGGGTCGTTGCTCTAACCCTGATATACAAGTGTGCCCCCTGATCTCCATGCCTTTTCTGTAAGCTGAATAGATGGAGTGAGAGGCAGGAGAGGTGCTCTTCTCCATACCCACCAATGTCCTGCAGCCTTTGCTCTGGAGACACAACTTTGCATTTAACTGTTAAATAGCCTGAGGTTTGTTAATGAGTAGGTGACTGAGCAATTCCGGGTTTTTGCCTGTTAGTGAGTTGCTCTCTTCAAAGCTTGGGAGGGTTTGAGACGGTGTCTAATCTGCTGGCTTTATCAGCAAAGGTTTTCTTTGTCCAGGTCACTGAACCTATTGTTAAGCAGCATAAGCCCGAGCAAGCTTCCCTGCGGCCCCGCCAGCACTGCCCTCCTGTTTACGCTGACATTTTAAGACCTCTGTTGACCAGATTTTAATCCAGTCCATATCCTGTGCACTGCAGTCTCTGGGGCATACGAGCTTTTCACGTCCTCTCGCCCCGGCCGTGCCGAGCGCCTGATGACGCACAGCCGTGGCATCGAGCTGTGAAATGGTGTTGGAGGCAGCAGGAGTTCAAAGCTCTGCAGCCTCTTTGCCACAGCCAAGAGTTAACAGGTCCTGTAGCCCTGCCCAGGCAGGATGGCAGATATAACAGCAGCCTCAGTCCAGCACCTCTGCAGAGCTGGGGTCCTGCTGCTTTGCCTGGTCCTGAGGCTGAGAGCTGTGTGTGGGAACTGCAGTCGCACTGCGAGGTGAGGAACCACCTGCCAACGTGTTAAGATCCAGTTACACGTGTTCTCTTAACGCGCCTGTCAGTGAGCACCAGAGTGGCTTTGTGGTCTGGACACAGCTTGCAGGGAAGTATGAGGTGCTGCCTTCCAGGCAGCCCCATCTCCTCGGGGGGAACTGGAGAGGGAAGAACCAGCAGTTGGTGGAAACAACCTTCCCTACCCCTGAAATGCCTCTTTCCTGGCATGTGGAGGGAAGGAGTGCTACTCTGGTACATGGGGAGGCCGTGGGGAATTTTCTCAAGCAGCTTGTGTTATTTCCATCCCTTCCTCCCCTGCCTCGGATCCACCTCTGCCTCTCCTCCAGGCTCATCTTGGACAGGGCACTTGAGCCACTGCTCCAAGTGAATCAGGCAGCCTGGGTGTGAGCTGTGCACGTGTACCAGCATGTGTCAGGTCCTCAGCCAGCTCTGCACAGTTTGGCTCTGGTGTCAGCTAAAGGCTGTTTTAAAGTGTTTGCTGGAAGTGTGATGTGATCATCAGCTCTAGGCAGAGACTGACAGGATAAATCAGCCTTGTCCCATGCCTGGCGTTGGATCTTTTCATGTGGATCAGGTGATGCTTGCTGTTGAACATCCTCACTTCTGTCATGGTCAGGCCAGATTTATGTAATGAGATGGGAAACTTATTTGTGTTTAGTCCTTGTGTCCTAAAAGCTGCTTCCAGAGGTTCAGCACAAACTCTTGGGAAATGGGAAATGTGCTATTCAAGAAACTCGCTGACCGTTTGTTCCCGGAGTCAGCAATAGTGGAGTGACCTAGGAAAGGAGAGTCAAACCATGAAGCCTCCTGTGCAGCACCTCCTTGGAGCAGGCTGCGTGTACCCTTCGCTTCCCTTGGGGTTTTTGAGCAGGAAATGGCCTCGTTTCTGCTATACCAGCACCCAAATGGCACAGAACCTGCCACATCTTAGCAGGACTCAAGCCCAGAGAGTGCACAGCTCTGTCTGTGAAAAGGTATTCACCATGGCTTTAGTCTACTCAGAATGACATATTAGAGCCCAGACCTCATGGAATTTGCTGATTAGTCTATAAGTATATTGAAAGGCCTCATTAAAACACCATTTATGCTGGATCCCCTCCCAATGAGCCATCTCTTATTGCTACCCAGAGAAGCTCTGAGGAAATTGAAAGGCTGCTCTGGCTGGCTGAGCTGTCCCTGGGCACAAAGCGTGGCCTCATCTCAGACAATCTTTGTGGTGCTCAAGTGTTAATGTGGTGCTTCGGATCGCACAGGGGGTCCCTGGGACTCAGGGTTTCCTCTTTGCCTCCCACTTTCCCAGCTGGATACGCTGCCACTGCTCAGACTCTTCACTCTTGCATTATCTCAGTCTTTGACCTGACTCTTGGTCTCTGCCTGTGGCTCGGCTTTGGGGTGACCCTGTTTCATGGCACTATTTTGTCTTTGACCAACTGAAATGCTTAAAACCTCCCAGCTGAAGACGACAAAGGCTGTGGTATCCACCAGCACAGCTATTGGAAGGACCTCAGGAAACCTGAAAAAAGACCGAATTAATAACTCCTCATTGTTACCCTGAATAAGAAAGATCCACATCCTGGGAAGCCTGCCAGAGAAGTGGACGGGGTGGAATGCAGGGAGTGGTCAGCCCAAATAACAGATGGGGATCTACTCTGTCTCTATGGGAGACGGAAGGTGACCTCTGTCGTTGAGCTTGAAGTTTGCTCCCCACGTTTCTGCTCCCAGCTGGGCCTTGTGTTGTTTTTGTGGATGCCAAATCCGTTTACCAGCTCTGGGCTGGGTCTGGGCGAGGATGCAGAGCCCAGCTCCCGCAGCAGGCCAGAGCTGTAACCCTCAGTGTCCTCATACCATCACATCCCAATCAGAAAGAGAAGATACTACCATGGTCTTATTTATTGTTTTCTTTTCTCACTGTCATTGAAGTCAAAGGCACTTCCCAGGCATTAATGAACATATCTCCACAGCACGTTAGGACAGAAGGAAAAGCAATTTCCTTGTTGGAGATTGGCAACAGAGGTACACGGGGCTGAGGGACCAACCAGGTCCCACAGGAAGCCTTTGCTTCAGGATGAGAACAAACCCCTGATACCCAGGATTTCAGGCCAGTGCCTCAGCCCCTGGCCACCCTGGTCCCTTAGGAAGATGAGGGGGTACTAAGGGAAGGTTCACTGGGAAGCGTTAAAATTCTTCCCAAACACAGACCTCACATGAGCAAACGTTATTGCTGCTGGCCTCACTGTATCTGTGGTGGGACATGAAAAATGCTGCATAGTTACTCCAGATAATTTATTCACATTTTTCCTCATAACATATTTCCATATATTTCCTAAAATATAAGGTAAACCCCATAATTTATTTAAATTAACAGAATTTACTTTGACATTTTGCATTCCAGCATTTTGCATAAAACATTTTCTGTGCCATATGTAAAAATATTTGTCCATAAGTTTATATATTATGAATAGCAACAACAATAGTATTTATTTGTAGTCATTTTGTTGATTTATTTCTTTAAACTTCCCCAAAAGTCCTCTGTACTTGGAATAGGTAGATGCACAAATAAACACAAATTCTCAGTATGAAGACAAATGTGTTTTCTGAGGAGTTACTCCTGCCTGGTCTGTGAACAACAGAACAGATTTACATTTTGGTTCCGTGTTTATCTTAAGCATAAACGATGTGATGTTTATTATAGCAGCCATTATTATGGAAGGAGGAAGATTTATGTCTATAGACAGAAGATGGAGCTGGCTTCCAGTGCTGTGTCACTTCACCTGATACCTGGTCCACACTTGATGTTTCCCATGGAAAAGTGGCCTTGGAGCAGCATTTCAAGGGTTCATCGGGGATATGGCTTCTGCTGTTCATTTTTGGAGTTGATACAGTGACCTCCCAGCTGTCAGTGACGTGCCACATTTCTGGTGCTGAGGTCACTTCTGAAGATCATTTTTGCACTCTTAAGTCACCCAGATGCTTCTCAAACTTGTACCCGTTGCCAGCTTATATTAATAGCTCCCTGTAGTACCAGCAACTTTTTTTAGTCCTAATGAGCAATGATTTGATCAGCACTGATCTGAGCTCTGCAGAAGCTTCGTGGACGAAATGCTCTTATCAGTCCAGGCCGTGGGAGCTGAATTTGCTCAGCAGTTGCCTGTTTTTACACTTGTAGCTGCAACCTCCTTTTAGACCCAAGAATCCTTACCAACTTCCCTGTGACTTGAGTAAGGGACTGCCCTGACATGCCCGGGTATCATTATGGGGGGACACCTCATATTTGGGAAGTATGTAGTACCTGCTAAATATAAATATGCCTTCCTTCCCAGGAGTCTCCATGGGAGCATCTCCAGTGCTGAACCTGTGCGGGTAACAGAACCCTCGTTGTGGCCACTCTTTGCTCCACATCCTCCCCTTCTGAGGA
The DNA here is from genome assembly GCF_003945725.1 of Corapipo altera. Lineage (NCBI taxonomy): Eukaryota > Metazoa > Chordata > Aves > Passeriformes > Pipridae > Corapipo > Corapipo altera. The sequence continues at coordinate 117,854 of NW_020884999.1, forward strand.
TAAAAACCACCACTTTGGAGAATGGTTTATTTAAATTAGTTACTTCAATTTTTATGTGGTTTTTTTGTCTAAGATGAAACATCTTGGCATGGTGAAGTGTGAGGACAGGAGAGAATTTGTTGGAAATTCTGAGTGACTTAGCATGAATGTGTTAATGGGTTATAATTTCTGTCCTGCCATGTCTCTCCTCATACAGACTGAAGGGCATGGGCTGTTCTTTCTTGTGATGAAATCCTGGAAGCTTGGTTTAGATGGCTTCAGGGCAGCCTGGTAAGGAAGAGGAAGCCTGCTAGGCTGTAACCCCTCAGAGATGCCCTACATGCTCCCATCCTGTCTTGGGCAGTGCCACCCCTTCCTGCAGGCACCTTGCTCCTCCTGTAGCTCATGGGTCTTCTGTTCCCTTGGGCAGGATTCCCACTTTTCAACTCTTCCCAGATTTCACCTCGGTTTCCCCCTTTTTAATAGGAATGCTTGGCCTCTTGCACTCGGGCTCGGGGAGGAGCAGCTTGTTTCTGTAGCTGGCCTGGTGCCAGATGTCATCACTTCAGGCAGTGCCACGCTGCACATCTTCAGCAGTTTGAAATGGAGAGACAGAGAAAGACAGATAAGATCAGCAGCTTTAGGTGATGGCATTGTTTCAAATAAACCATGCATGACCCAAAGCTTCCACTTCAAATGGGGAATGAAATTGCTTCATCCTTTGACAGCTTGCTCCATGAAAGAAATTTATCTTCACTTAATTGCTTTAGATCCCAAGAGGCTGTGTACAGTAATTTCTACGAGATAATTATATCAAATTAAAAAAAATATGTGACTATCCGACTGCTGAGCATGAATGCAGTGGCCAGAGAGCAGGGAGGAAAGAGGCACCACAGCTGAACCCTGCTCCCAGGGCATCATTCCCTCTTCTCGTGTCCATGGACATGGCACTTGGAGAGCACAGGAGGATCTGCCTGCAAGGGACAGGGTGCTACGTGCTGAGCAGTGTGCTTGGAGCTGGGAATTCTGCTCTCCCAAAGCATCTTCAGGATCAGGGAAGCCCATCCCTTGTCCCTCGTGGACAGCACGCCTTGCCAGGAGAGCTTGGCAGTGCCTCTATCCGGTTAGTTCTCCCGTGTGGTTGTACAGTAGAGCTGAGGAACAAGAAAGCTTGTTGATTTAAAAACATGTATATTTAGAAGCAGAGTGTAAACTTCCTGCCCAGGCTGGGATTGGATTCTTGACTATGTTTGAGTTTCCAGTTTTCATTTCCTTTGCCCTCATACTTAACATTGTGTATCTCCCAGAGTGTGCCCCAGACTAATCTCTCTCTAACCCTCCCTTGCCCCACATTTTTTCTGTCATTATTTGCACATCAGTTCCAATTCTTCCAGGAAGCAGCATATCTCCTGATTGTCACTCCTTGCCATGGCTGAGCCTGGACTCCTGCAGGTCTCCTCTGTCCCTCTGGAAGTGACCTCAGACCTCAGCCAGCAGCAGATCCGAGCTGGGGACTGCATCAGGGACACAACTGCTGGCAGTTGCCATCCCTCAGGAGAAGATGTACTCTCTTGGCATGGGTTGGAATCTGAAGGGACATCCATCCCTCCTGGTAGCTCGTGGGAAACAATCACTGACCAGTTCCAGGAGGAATAAATTGCTCCACTGTCTAAGTCTTCTTCTCTTTCTCTCCTTCACATCAGACTTCATCCCCTCCCCAACTGCTTCATGTGAGAGCTCCTGCCCTGCCATTCCCTTTACAGCCCATATCCTGGGGACAAAGAGAAAGTTGTTCCCCCCAGGGCTGTGACAATTATTGTGTGTGATCCTGCATGGGCTTTGAAATGGTTGTCAACAATCCCGAGCCAGAACTGAGCTCCTCCCCAACCCTGTGATGTGCAGGCTGGTTTTTGAAGTGCGATGCTGCTTCAGCTGTTCCCAGGAAGTCTGGAGGGGAGCCCTGTTTGTACTAACGAGGTAAAGTCCCCGTGCATTTCTGGAGGGGATCTACTCAATGGGCTCTTTGATGTCATCTCAGTTTTTGGACTTACATCAAGTAAATTTAAAAAAGAAAAGAAATGTTTTGGCTTAGCCCAGAACATTTGCACCTGAGCAAGATGACCTGTGGCTGTCCTGGTGTCTAAGGAAGAAATCCATGGCCACCAGTAAAGCTGTGGCCTGGAGCAGGGAGATGGAGGCTTCTGGTCCCAAAAGCTGTCAACCCAGACAAGCTGCCTGCCAGGATTGTCTCAAGTAGTGAGGTGGGAGAGTTGTCACGTGTAAAATGTCACCTCAAGGCAGTCCTCAAATGTAACCCTGTCCCCACGTGCTGATCAAGGTGCCTCTGGTTGATCTGATACTACCCTGGGTGCAGGCAAAACCATCCCACTGAGGTGCTGCCTGGTGTACTGTGTAGTTCAGTTCACATGTGCCATGCTGAACAGCATCTCCCATCTCCCTGTGTCTCTAGAGCCTAAGAAATGTTATGTTGGGATGACCAGCCTTAAATATCCTTGTATTTCATGTATTATCTCCTAGTTTAGACCTCACAGTGCTGCCTCAGAGCTTACACTGAATCATGGAAGTGTTTGACTGCAGGGGGTTTAGAACTAGATGATCTTTAAGGTTCCTAATCCAGACCATTCTGTGACTCTCAGGCCTGGCTGCCCAAGCCCAAGTCACACATCCTGATCTTCAACTGTAGCTTGTTTTTATCTTTCTCTTTTTTGTATGAGATGTCCTGACAAAGCTTGGCACATTGCTGTGGTTAGCAGCATCCGCTGCTGTTCCCAGTGACCTCTGCAGCCCAGATAGCCTTTGTCCCTTTGTGGAATGGCAACGATCCTGGGAGTCTCCTTTCCTCCAGCACGGTGTAGTTGTTGTGTGGGGACATGCTGTGTAGCTCTGTGACTGTCCTGATAAACCAGTCCCATCACAGTTAGCAACTAATCAGCTGGAAAGGGACGCTCTGTTGAGGACTGCAAGGAGTGGGATGTGGTCGGAGGTGAGGGACCAGCCGGGCACGGCACTGCACGACCACACCAGCCTGGTCCAGGAGCTCAAACCAAGGCCTCCTGGTCCCTTCTGCCACAGTGGTGTGATTCTGTGTTTTTCTATAAAAGCTATCAGCAGCAGTCACTCTCTCCATCTCCTCTTATCTTTTTCCTACTTTCTTGACATACTTTTTCACCTACTCCTTTTTATTTCTGTTAGTGAAAAACATTTCACTTAAAGCTATTTGAAACACAATTCCTGCTCTTCGTTGTTTCAAAGCCTGGCTGCCCTGAGGGCCAAAGCTTTGGGGGACAGGCGAGGGGACTGCCAGGAATGGGCGCCCTATGGCAGAAACTGGCAGAAGAGCGTTTAAGAAATGGAGAATCCAAGGAGCTCGTCTGACTGGAAGCTGCTGCTCACAGTGCAGTCGGCATTTTTGTTTCAGAGGCCACGAGTGAACGAGTTAATGATGATCCCAGATGGCTTCAGAGTTGCCTCTTGCCACCCCTTCCTGTTCCCCCAGGATCTCAGATGGTGGCGGGAGATGAAGTAAAATTCTAGAGTTTATTGTAAAGTTCATCTCTCTCCCTAAATCGTGCTGGAACTTGTGTGTGCTGTGTTGGCAGCTTCAAGGGGATGCTACCTGGTAATTAATTAGTTGTCAAGAGACAGCCCAGAGCTTCCAAGTCTTTATATTCTTGCTAATAGAAATTGCTCTGATTACATTTTCCCCCTTGGCTGGAGGGCTGCAGAGCGGGAGCGATGGTCCATGGGCAGCTGGAGCACGCCTGCCTGTCCTTTGTTGGGACTCCTCGGAGCGTGCTAGCACACGCTTCCATGAGCACAAACCCTGAGGGAGCCCAGTCCTCAGCCATGTCTCTGCCAGCCTGTTCTGCTCGTGTTTCTCATCACACAGTTCCCCTGCCTTTGCAGGTGAGCCCTGCCACGATTTCTCTTCAGGTCCTCCATCGCCCTTCCCGTCGGCCCTTCCCCTGCCCAGACAGAGGTGCTTTGCATGTGCTTTCAGAGCCCTTTTTCTGGGCTAAGCTTAGAGAAACATTCGGTGTCTGCAGAGATTCCTGGTGTTTCCCTCAACATCACTTCTGGTTTCTGCTTTTCGTTTTTACCCCTACCCTTCTGCAGTTAGTTGTCAGCAGATTTAGGTTTTTACCTGCAGAGAGAGGAGCGTGGTCGGGAAGCAAAAGGTGCCTGGATTTTGTGCTCAGCCAAGCAAGGCACCATACACCCAAAATGGTCTGGAGCTGGCTTAGCCAATGGTTTGTTAAAGGACCATTTGCATTTTTGTGCACTATTTTATGTTTTTCCCATCTTTTTGCAGAAATTCTCTGCTTACACATGACAGTTGCCCCTCTCCCCTTCTCTGACCAGTGTCTGTGTGCCCCCAGCAGCCTGTTTGTGTCTGACACCTTGAGCAGCCTGTGCCCAGTCAAAATTAGCATCTTTGGAGCTGAACCCCATCATCCATCCAGACTCTCCTCTTTACACTTCTCGGTCAGCACCACCATTCTGGGGGGAACAATGTATGACATCCAAACTGTCTGGGAGATGTCACCCTCCTCCTCCCTTTGCAGCAAGTCACAGTTGTTTTCTGTTGCATCTCTCAGTGAAGTGATGAAAATCAAACCTTCCCATGACTCCAGGAAACATGGGAAGGAGCTTTTCGGCTTGGCACTCCGGAGAGAAGCAGCCTGGCAAGTGCCCATGGGCAGGGATGCTCCAGCTCCTTGAAGCTCATGTGCGCTGCCCTAGGGAGCAGCTCTGCCCTGGCTGATCCCAGGAAGCATCCCGTCCGGCATCCCTCTGGATGCAGCGTGGCTCTGCCGGATGCTCTCACGCCTGCCGGGGCCGTGCCTTCCCTTCCCACCCCCGGGGAGCCTGGGGAGCCGGGCTCCGACCCACCTGACACGGCCGCCTTTGCAGACATATGGTCCCTTCTCTTTGTGTTTAGTTTAGTGTGGGAGGACTCCACGCTGAACTCCTGGAGCTTTTAAGCTATTGTTAGTGCCGACACGGCCCCGCAGCAGCCGTGGCAATTTTACAGGCATGGCCCCATCCCTAACAAAGGCAATTAGGATGCTATTCTGTTGGAGCTTTGGGGATGAGAGATTTCTAGTGCTTGGAAGGAGCAGTCTGGAAAGGGCATAATCTAATGCAGAAGGTGAAGACAAAGGCATTTTGGAGGCAGGATGTGGTGGAAACGGGGGTATGAGATGCTCAGAGGGCAGATGTGTAGGTGGGAGTGGGGGTGCAGGAGCCCAGCAGCTTGGGGTGCAAGGTTGGTGCGAGCAGGAGAGCAACAGAGATGCTGCTCTGGGTAGGTACAGGGAGGTGCATTGACTGGGGCTGGGGTGAAGGAGATGGGCAGGGGAGAAGAGGAAGGGCTGGGGGCAAGGGGATGAGTTGGGGTGAAGGGGAAGAGTTTGGTGCTCTGTCTTTGGGCAGGAAATGGTGGTTCTGGTGAAAAAGGTGTGGGGTGGAGAAAGCCCCAAGGTGTGATAACCACTGGGGTGTGACCCTGCAGAGCAGTGAGCAAAGGACATGGAGGTGACAGTTGGAACAGGAGGGTCACAGGGCTGTCAAGTGATCTTGGAGCTGCAGAGGCGGCACAGGAGAGCTCGGAGGAGCAGGAGAGTGTGGTGAGGGCCACCACCACCATGTGGTTTGGTGCAGTTCACCCAGGGCAAGTCAGGAGTCCATTTCCAGTCACAGGACTCGAGTTGTGTTTCGTGCTGCTGGCTCCTTCCTCGTTTGGCTTTTCCAGCATCTGATCTGAGTGTTTGTTTGCTTCCAGTGATTTCAGTTGTTTTCTATTTTAGCTCCTGACCCCGAGTGCCTGGGCTGGGGCAGGCAGGCACCGTTTGAAAGCCGCCACTTGGCGGCAACAACTGTTCAAACCATGGAGCAGCACCCATCTAACCCCTCATTTCACACACTCGGAGCTTCCCAAACATTAACCTTTGGATTAAAATTTTCCATGCTTGGTCTCTCCCCAGATGTGATGTCTGAGCTTTGGTTTGGGTTCATGTTTTTCATGTTTGCTGGATTTGTATTATGGGAGAATGAAAGAAATACTTTTCCCATTTAAAAAAAAAAAAAATTATAGTCTTCATGTATTTGTTTGGCTTCTTTTTTTTTTTTTCATTCGGGGATTCACCAAAAATGGTTGAAGTTTGAAGCTGAAAATAATTAGGTTGGCTGCAGCAAGCTGGTGTTGCAGCACTCAGGGAAGTGCTGTGGCTCCAGGTGTACAGCACCGTGGGTATCACCAGCACAGCCTGCACAGCCCACTCCAGGTACGTGCAGGCGCTGCCGGCAGAGCCAGGAGAGCCTTGGTGTGAGTCAGGCTGAGTAACTCCAGATTTGGAAGAGGGCGTCTGGATTTTTGTTTTTTAGAAAAGGGAAAAAAGTTGTTTTTCAGGCTCCACATGCAGGATCACGATGCGCCGGGACCGCGCAGGCTCCCAGGCCGCGGTGAGTCAGGCGCGGGGATTGCTGCGCTGTTTTCAATCCTCTGCTCCGCGTCGCAGGTCGTGGCATCCTCGGGAGATGACGTGCTCTAGACAGGGCGATACAGTCGCCCCCGGGGTGGGAGCGCTGTGGCACAAATCCTGCCTCAAAGCCCCCGAGCAGCATGGCTGGTACTCCCCTCTCCTTTGCGAGAGAAACTCTGCCTTGTTTCATGCGATGTCAGCTGGTGGCTGCACCTTGCCTTGTCCTGAAGCCAAACACTCAGATCCCACTCTTGACACTTCCTTTGTCCACCTTGGACATACTCAATGCTCTGCATTTCCCTACATTGATTTTTTTTTTTTTTTTTTTTTTTTTTGCTGGCTGCTGCACCCCTCCTCTGTGCTCCAAGTCTGTGCGCTGCTCATCGGGTGGGGACCTGTGCTGCTCACACCAGCGCTTGTAATGTCTGGCTTGCGGCTCTGCCAGAGGCCAAAATTGGCTCTCGGTGCACGGCTGGATCGCGAGGACGGTGTTAGATGGAGGGTGGAGTGAGCGAATACCCCTCTCTTCCTACTGTGCTTTCAGGAAATGTCTCTAATGCAGCTGTAAGTGTGAATGAAGTCAAAAGGATGGATCGGTGCCCCTGCTCCAGCCCACCCCACTTGTCAGGGCCCATCCAGAGTCCCCACCCTATTGTTCTGGTTCAGCTCCTCCGTTTCAGGGCAGGGGCCCTGCTCTGTGCTCAGCATCCCGCTCCCGGGAGGAGGAGCTCTCCCGAAAACAAAGACGCAGCGAATAATTTTCCTTTCCCTGACAAACCGCTGTTCCAATTCCTCCTTCCCTTGCCTTCCCTAGGTGTGTTTGCAGCTCTTGGCCCGGCTGGAAGCAAGCAACTGCAAGACTCGGGCCATTAATCATTTGCCAAAAGAACTGAGTATTGGGTATAAGTAGCAGAGCTGTGCTCGCCGCTTCCTTTGAGCAGAGCAGGATCCGCATGGGCCAGAGCTCTCATCCAGTGCAGAAAGTTACCTCTCTGGTAGGCTAACAGAGTGTCTCCTGCTTGGGGCAGCCCCTCCTAGAAGAAGACCTGGGCTCTCAGGCACAAGAACGTCATCGGGAGTCCCCTAAGTGGCAGCATTTCACTGTAAAGCAAAATACAGTGTTTGTCCCTCCCTGAAGTGGCTGCTGGAACTGTTGTGAGCTGCTTCCCGCCCTGCCCCGAGCCGCCGGGAGCGCGCTGCCAGTGTGGTTCTTGCGGCAGGGGGAAATGCCAGTATTGCTAATATCTCTAGGGCTGTGGTGTCGCAGCCGACAAGAGCTGTGGTGGCATTTTTCTGGTGTTATTACATTGCCTGCTGTATCCCCACCCTCTGTTTTCAAGGGAATTTAGCATTGGCCCCAGCAGAGCAGCCAACGGTCGGAGGAGCTCCTCCCTGCACGCGGCGGCCCCAGCCCCGCGAGCTGCCCCTTCACGAGGGCTTTGCCTGCTTCTTAGTTCAAAGCAAAGCTGCTTCTCTTTCTACTTCCAAAGTTGAGGCGAGCTGGAGTGCCCTGAGCTTCCCAGAGGCATGCAAGCAGCAGTGGGGCAGCTCGGCGCTGACGTTGCTCAGTCTGGCTTCTGGTTTGTGGAGTGGAGGTTTCTCATCGCATGGCTCTGACTCAGGTATCTGTTTCCTCTGATGTGGGCAGCCGTTGCTGGAGCTTTTGCCCCGGGCACACAGTTGCTTTGTGTCTCCCAAGGGATGGTTGGACTTTAGGGAGAGGTCCCCGAGTGCTGTCATGACCGGCCAGTGCAGTGGGTCTCTGGGGTGGTAAAAGCAGTGTTACAGGAGCAGCATCTACCACACCACTCCATGTTCTAAAGTTCCCCTAAAATTGGTGGGACAAGCATCCAGTTTGTGTCCTAGAGTAAAAAGTCTGAAGGAAATGAAACACACACAACTTGATTCAAGCCGGTGTGTGCACGTTAACTCAGATTTTGGGCTGCTGCTGCTTCCCGTAACTCATCCACCCAGCTGGGTGTCAGCTCAGGGACTCTCAGCTCTTCACTCCTCATCCAGCTCCGTGTAACAGCAACACCAAATTCTCTTGGCATGGAGTGCTTAGGAGGGATTTTTTACGTGTTTATTTTGTTGTGTTTCCCTGGCTGAACAGCCCTCCCTCAATTCAGTATGTTCTGCCACTGCCACTGACCACTCCAGCCAGTTTCCCTAGAGTGGGATCCCAGTTCAGCAGGTCAGGATTGTCACCCACTGAGAATTGCTGGTGTTTGAGGAAGTGAAAACCCCTGTGGGGAGGCTGCAAGCAGTGGCCAGGTGGGAGCTGTGCTGCTTTAGGAGGTTTTAGCGGTTCTCATTAAAACAATCTCCTGTAGACTTGGTTTCCTAAAAGAAGAGGAGAAAATTCCAAAGACTTTCATCCCAGTTCAAGTATCCACCAGGGCAAAGAGCTGTGGAAGTTACAGTGGGATCTCAGATGACATTCTCTGGAAAGCAAACTTAATAGAGTGCAAGTATGAAAAGCTCAGCCCAGAGCAGCTGTGCCCTCTTCAAGGGCTTGGCCAGTGCCTGCACGTCTCCCTTGCCTCTGCCTAGTAATGAAGGGCAGAGAGGGGGAATCAGGGGTCTGCCAGAGGAGCCCCCCCACTTCTGAAGCCTTTGGCACCTCCAAGAGATATTTAAATGACAGACAGACATATAGGGATCTGTAAATACTCATTTGGTGCCAACTAAACCACAAAGAAGATACGGCATTTGTGGTCCAAGGAAGTTTAAATATTTGTGGTCAAACTTAAAATTCGACATAAAACTCTCATCTGCAATGGAAGGCGGCCAGGAACTGCATGGAGAACGTATAAGCTGTGTAAACTCACAGAAATGGCTTCCCAAAAGGCTCTACCAGCACCAGGCAGAATATTCCAGCTCTTACCTCTCCTCCCTCATGCTGCTGAGGTCAGGAGTCAGGTTTGTGAGGGACGGGCAGCCTGTTAACACCTCCAAGGGTGGAATTCCACCATGCTATGGGTGTTACAGGCTCTCACTGTGGTTTCCTCTCTGCCTGAAGCAGAGGTGACACTGGAAGGGTGAGAAGTGGGTGGTGTGGGCAGGGCAGGTGGAGGCTGTCAGGGTGAACTCTGGTTTGAACCTTTTTTTGCTAATTTTTTTATTGTAGATTCTCATCCTGCTCCCCCATTCCTGTGTTGTCACACTTTTCCTTCCAGCCCCCAACGTCTTAGCACTCTGCTACCCCAGACACTGGTGGCTGGTCCTGTGGGACAGGAATCACCAAGTTACTCTGTGGGTCAAATCACGAGGCAGTTTCTAGTTGTCTCCATGGGGAAGTCCTTGGGAAAGAGCTTGTGCTGTCAGTGAGGGCCTGCTCTATGCTGCTACAGGGCACAACACCTCAGTGTGGGGTGGGTGTAGGGTCTGGAGGAGCTGAGCTGAACCTCCATGGAGCACTGTTGGTGTGCTGCAGATGGACACGCTTAGCAGGAATTGTGCATCTTCAGACTTCCTCCATGCGAGCCCTACAGAGATACCAGGTCCCTCCTGCTGCCAGTCATTCTGGGAGGCACATTCTGGAATGGGGAGAGTGTGAGATAACCACAGCACTGTCCCCACAAGCTGGAGCAGCCTGGACTTGGCTCCTGCCCTTCTTTTTTCCATGTACCCTGCAGAAAGGGCTCTTGCTGTTGCAAGAGCACACGGAGATGTCGGATTGAACATTCATCAGCCGCATTTCCCGAATTCCATGAGACACAGATCCCAGTCCTGGCACAGGAACAGCATCTCTGGTCACCAGTGTGGCCCCACGAGCAGATGTACCCGAAAAACACCCCCAGGGGTGAAGAGGTGTTGGGATGGCCTGTCCCTGTCCCCAGCACCAGCATCCCCCAGAGCGGTGGCCTCAGAGGAAGGGCAGCGTGTGGTTGCTGAGAGCAGAGCAGTCCCCTTTCCCTTACTAAGCAATCCTCCCTTCCTCCACCGAAGAGCCTGCTAACCACTTTCTTATCTGTCTGAACTCTGCAAAACAATCTCTGGCAAGGCAGGCATCCTCCGAAATGGCAGAGGAAATAAATTCCCCCAGTCCCTGAAAAGGAAAAGCCTGGAGAGTCCAGCAGCGGGGAGAACAGCCCATGCCCTGCAAAAGCTGTCGGTGGTACCATGTTGGCTTTGCTGAGGATACGGATCTTGCCTTCCTCCTTCCCCAGCCTGGGACCACGGGCTTGGGGCAGGATTTTGGGGATTTGTCTTCCCCGGTTAGGATTCCAGTAGGATCTGCAAGGGAGGAGCAGAGCGGGCTCCTCTGAACTTGTCTTGGCTTTACTCTATTGCTTGATTTTTTTTCTCTTTGTTTCCTCTGAGAAGATTAGGGATGTGCTGGGAGCTGGGATGGGAGAGAGGAGGGAGTCCCTGTGTGTGATTCAGTGTTTGTCTGGGAGTCATCTGCCTCTTTCACAACCTCTTTCAAAGCTGTGATTTTTTTAGCCCCTTCTTCACACAACAGACAATTGAAATGTGTGGTCCTGTGCTCAAGGCTTCACCTCAGATAGCAGAAATGCCCTGGATATATCACTGCTGTGGGGGTCAGCACTGGGACATGTGGCCATGGGGGGTGGAAGCAAATGCTTTCTCCAATGAAAATTTCGGCAGAAATTCCTTCAGTGTCTTGCTGGAGGCAGTTACACAAGGAGAACCAGGCAGGAGCCACACTCACAAGCCACATGAAACATCTTCATCACTCAGTGGGCATCTCCTGTACCCCATCATCTTCCCTGGGACTTCTCATCCAGGCTAAAGTCATGCTTTCCTCTTGTTCTGCTGCTGCCCAGTGGGAATGGGCTGGTGAGAATAAAATTAACCAAGTTGATGACCTGTACACCTCCTGTGTACGAGGTGTTGAATGAAGCCTGGAGCCAACTGCTCCCTGCTGCAAATACTACTGCTCCCTGGATCTGACAAAGAGGTTCTTTAGCACATTTAACAGGTGAATAAGACATTAGGGCAACTCTTTCCAAGCATCAGTGAAAGCCAGAAGCTTGGTTTGCAATCCATCAGGAACTTTCCCCTCTGGGATGTGTAGCCCCAGGGAAGCAGTTGGTTCTGGGCTGGGCTGTATCAACCCTCCAGACCATCCTGGGCTCAGGAACTCAAGAGGGATATAGAGGATGATTTTCCATCCAGAGCATCTGCTTCAGGTGGCTTTTGTGTTGACTCTTCCACAAAAGTCATGATGCAGCAGTTCCTGCTGCATCTTCAGATGTATTTTGGGGTGGAAAAACAGCTTTCCTCAACCCCATGATGAGCCATCACCAAGGAAGGGAAGACTTGAGAGCAGCTGTGAGATGTTCTCTTGGGCAGTGCCAGGCTGTGCCATAGCACAAAGGGTTTCAGGGACATACCTGTGACAGTGTAGGGTTTCCATACAAAGTTTTAAGTGTCTTGTGACCTAAATCAGTAAACATTTGGTCTCTATTCCTGCCCCACAGCCACTGGGTGCCAGTCAGGGAAAGAGAACTGGCACCTTTATGTCACCCATGTGTCTTCTCTACATCTCTGCACTGGATAAGCAAGGCTGGTCTTAGCCTGGCAAACCTTGATTATGGTGGGTAGTTGTCTCCCTTTCCGTGCTGCTTTCCAGCTTTAAAGGCCAGTTGTGGCTGAGCTATGTGGCCAAGGTTGGAAAGACAGAGGGTTTGCCAGGCCAAAAAGCACATCTGCTCCGATGACTCGTCTGAGACCATGTGCCCCAGTGCAGAGTCTGGAGCTGTGCCTCTGCAAGGCTCAGAATGCTGGGAGAGAGGTTTTGGGTAAGACATGGCCACACCTTCTCTTTGGGGAGCCCCTGCAAAGCAGGGAGAGTGGTCCTCCAGCAGAGGCCATGGGGAAGAGCAATTGGAGTGATTCTTCTGGGCTTATCTGTCTTCCCTGGGTATTTTCTCATGCTCCTCTCTGCTGTGATGGAGCTTCAGGCATGGATGTGGTGGATCCTTTCCCCAGCTATGCTTTCTCTGTTTGGTGCCAGGCACTGCCCATGCCAGCACAAGGTCCTGCAAAGCCAGGGCAGCAGCAAGATCCATTGGAGCCAGTGGTGCCTTGCTTTGGGCCCTGTTGCAGCCACAGTTGCTCTCTCAGGTCACACACAGAGTTGCAGCCATGTGGGAGCCGCATCCACCGAACCTGGTTGTGGGATTAGTCAAAATTAGAAGTTTCTCTGAGAGACCTGTGGCTGCAGGCAGCTCTCAGCTGTCGAAACCAGCGTTGTATCCAGCTGTGAGCACTGCTGCCCGACCTCTGTCCTCCCTACCCAGGTGGCCAAACCCCTTCAATCTGTATTTGGGGCTGGGCAGAGCAAGGAGATCTTGGGTCACACCCTGGCTGGAGAATGAGCCCGGAGAAGTTGGGCTGTGATGAGTCCAGGGTTAAACCGAGCCCAGCTTCTGTGCGAGCCTGCAAGATGAAAACCCAGAAGGGCTGAGACCAAACCAGGCTCTTTCCTCTGTGCTCCTCCTCCAAGCTGGATCCCCAGGGATGGGAGGAGGCAGCACAGGGCACAGGGAGGCTTTGAGCCATGGCCTGCCTTGCCTGGATGTTTTAGCAGGGTCAGTGCAAATGTTTCAGCTGGGCCATGTAGTCGCTGTGTGGTTTAGATTGTTTGGGGCTCACTTAGTTTCAGCATCGTTCAACTACTTCAGCTAAGCCATATTTAAACTGATGTGGCAAAAACAGTGTTATCCCCACGCTGGATCGTGCTGGAGCTTGGCTCTGAGTCCCAGTCCTATCCCATTCCCATCTCCAAATCTGAGATGGGATCTCTCCACGCTATGACTCAAACTTCTCATGTCCTTTTCCCCTTTTGAATCCAGCTGTCAGGATGTACTGGTGTCTCCCCCTCGCACATAGGAATGCAGAGCCGGCAATGGCAGCCTGTCCTCCAAGCAATCCCTTCTCCAAAGCCACTGCCTCCTGTTTCCTTGTGGAGTCTAAGGTTTTGTTGAGGGAGAAGCTGCCAGGGTCCCTCCACACACTGCTGGCAGCAGCATGGCATTGCCAGAGGCTGCCGTGGGAGTGGGGCAGCCCCCTCCGGACCAAGTTCCCCCCGGGATGTGGCAGGTCCCCGCGGCTGAGCAGGGCTCCCCTGGCCAGCTGGCTTGGCTGCCTCAGGCTCTTTGGACTAGCTGAAGGAGTCTGCATTCCTGCCTTCCAGTTATTTGCTCTTTAGGACGCTGCGTAAAATTAACAAGTTGTAAAAGTTGATTGAAGGCGGCGGAGGGTGTGACAGCGATTTGCTGAGCTGCGGGAGAGCCGTGTGTGGAGCAGCGGGGCCGGGGTGGGGGCACAGCCGCTGCCCCCCCCGGCTCCAGGCACGTCTCTGACCCAAAGCGAGACCATGGCTGGTTTCTGGTGGTGTCACCCTGCCAGCACCAGGTGCAGGTGTCCCCTCGGGCACAGCGCTCACAGCTCTCCGAGCGAGGCCCTTCCCTCCCCCTAAATCTCCTGGAAGACACGTGGTGATGTCGGGGCTGCATCTCCTTCGGGCCAGGTGCAGGAGTTCTCTGCCTTCCACAGCAGTGAGGGAAGATTTTCCCTTCTGCCTGTTTTATCTGCAAGGGGAAATAGCCAAGACCATAGAGAGGATCAGCTTCATTAGATCTGGGGATCCCTCATTAGTCTGGGGAACACCACTCACTGCTGGCAGGAGGTGACACTGGCACTGCAGAGTGGCTTTGAAGACCCAACAGCTGGTACAGTTAATGTGCAGCCCAGTGGGTCTCTACAGGCAGTTAGTGTGTGTTAATGTGTGTCCTGCTGTGTCTTACTCAATGATCAGTATGTTAATATGTGACCCATGAATTAGCAGTTGGCTAATGAACCTCGTCAGTGTGGCCGAGCAGCCGCCAGCCCCTAGTGGGTGGCTGGTGCTGGAGCTGGTGGTGAGCCCATCTGATGGAGAAGGAGATTGGAAACCTCTCCCCTTCAACCCTGATGAGATCAGGCTGGCAATCGGGGCTGCTGCAGCCAAAGCCACCTCAGTCCCACGCCTGGTCCTCAGCCACGTGTCCCCGAGAGGCACCGCGGTGGCGAGGGGCTCTGCGATGCCTCTGGGGAACTGAGCCCGGGTCACGGGCGGGGGCACCAGACCACTTCAGCAATTCTCGGTTTCGGTTTTCCTTTGAGAGCGGCTGTGTGCGTGTCAGGCCTATTTTCATACCCAGCAATGACTTGAAGCCAGGCTTTCGGTTCCTGCTGTCGCACTACACGGTCGGAGGGGGAAGGGCTGTATTCCCCGCTGGGGCCGGGGTGTCTGCTGCCACATCACCAAATGCATCGACACCGTGTCATTTTGTATTCCCATTCCTTCAGGAAGGGTGGGCA